>NC_056533.1:1442500-1725000 GCF_910596095.1 Thunnus maccoyii | reverse complement strand
TCACACAGTTTCAAGATTTGTGCCCAATCTGTAGTCCAAATGTATACAAAAATAGCCAAAATTCAAAACCTGCCTGTCAACTGTTACTCTCAAATTGATTGGCGGGTCTTTGAACACAGCAACTACAAGCCAGTACTTTTATTTATGATCACTTCAAAAAGACAAAATGCCCTTTCATATAAAATTCTGTATCTTTAATTATATACAGTATATGAATACATTTAGCATTTTACTGCTGAAGAATTTTATGGCTTGGGGCTTTAACTCTAAGATATGAGGTATGGTACTCTCATTTCAACCAACCAAATCACATACAAATCACATGCAATAACACAATAACAAACACATGCAATATATCATTTTCATACCACATGAGCCCATCCTTGTTGACAACTTGTCCAGGAGGCACCACTGTGCCTTTGTCATGACAGGGACAAGCCTGAGATGGGACACAGTTCCCAGAGTCGTCTAGGTAGCTTCCCTCTGCACAGATACAGCCGTCGATGGGCGGGAAGGAGAAGTGACAACTGAGATCTGTAGTGCTGATGCAGCGGCAGGTTCGACTGCTGGATGTGATGTTGTAGGAGTACACCATGTTACTGGGGCAGGAACTGGAATACTTTCCTAAGGAGATCAGACCACAGGAAGCAGAGGAAAAACTGACACTGTTGCATTGCAATCATGGCACAGGAAGATATATAAAGACCCATGCCAGTGTTTTTGCACAATTTAGCCAATTTGCCACATTATTAGGCCCAAGCATTTAGCGGTGTGAAGGCCCTCTTGTAAGAGGAATTTTTGTTATTATTAGGGCCCGCCCACCGAATGGTGTGAAGGCCTTCTTGTAATTGAGGGAATTATTATTCTCTATTATTATTCTTCCATAAGAAACGCTTTTTTGAGCGGCTAAACATGCTTGCAAATTTACAAAACTTTGCACATATGTCAGAAGTTGTGAAAAATTTCATATTTTATGGGACTAGGCCATGGGCATGGCAAAAGGGCCTAAGGGCACCCCCTAGAAAAATTCAAATTTGAAGCCCCTCCTTCCAAATTGACATACATGAACGAAATTTGGTAGGAACATGTATCATGGCCAGACGCACAAAAAATGCTCTTGGAGCCATACCCTAAATCTAACAGGAAGTCACCGTTTTGAATTTAATTTGCAACTTTTGCACAGATTTTGCTATTTGCAGGTGTTGTGTTTTAACAAACTCCTCCTAGAGATTTAACCTGACCGACTTTGAATTTGGTCAATGTCATCTAAAGACCTTTGTAATGAAAAGTTATCAAAACCTTGAGTTTTCATTGAATGCTATTACCGTTGCAATGCAGCAAACTTTGATGTTTTGCCATGAAAAAGGAAGTTGTTATAACTTAAACATACATCATCCAATCTGCCCCAAATTTCTCATGCTTGATAAGAGTCCCTGCTTGAACACATCATGTGTCAATATTGAGTCACAGTTGTAGCGCCACCTACTGGAAACAGGAAGTTACAGGTGCCATACTTTTATGACCTGTGCCTAGCAGGTTGAACACATCCACTTCAAATTTGGTCAGAAAAGCCTTAAGACCTTGATAATGCTATATTGTGAAACTTGTGACTTTTCATTGAACTCAGTTGCCATGGCGATGCGGCAAATTTCAATGTTTTGCCATTGCAAAACAAATTGTTGTAACTCAACTCCACATGGTCAGATCTTTCCTAAATTTCACATGTTTGATAAGAGTCCTGGTCTGAAGACATGTACAGGACAATATTGTACTATAGTAATAGCGCCACCTACTGACAACAGGAAGTTATAGGCCACATACTTTTACTAACTACTCCTGGCAGGTTAACCATATCCACCTAAAATTTGGTCAGCTAAGTTGTAATACATTGATGATGCTAAACGGTTAAGCTTTTGAGTTTTCATAAAAAGCTGGTGCCATGGCGACGTATTATTTGCCATGAAACAGGAAGCTGTTTTTTATGGGCTACGGATGCTTGAAAACTCACAAAACTTGGCACACACATCAGAAGGGTGCTATTAAGTTGTCTGATATGGGTTTTCAGCTTGGGTATGGCAAAATAAATCGAGGGCACTCCCTAGAAAATTTAAATTAAAAGCAAACACCTTTAAATTTGAGGTTGATGAATGAAATTTGGTAGGCACATGTATCATGTCCAGACACAAAAAAGCCTCTTGAAGCCATACCCTCAGTCCAACTTGAAGTCAGCCATTTTGAATTTACTTGCGTTTTTTGCCCACTTTTTGCCATTTTCAGACATTGTATTTTAACGAACTCCTCCTAGAGATTTAACCCAACCAACTTCAAATTTGGTCAATGTCATCTAAAGACTTTTGCAATGAAAGGTAATCAAAATCTTGAGTTTACACTGAACGCCCTTGCCGTGGTGACGCGGCAAAGGTTGATGTTTCACCATGAAACATGAAGTTGTTGTAACTTGAATGTGCACTGTCCAACCTGCACAAAATTTCTCATGCTTGATAAAGGTCCCAGCCTGAATGCATCTACATGTCAATATTGAGTCATAGTCATACCTACTGACAACAGGATGTCAGCCTTATATAACAAACATCATCTGAGTCACATGAAATTTACACGGTGTCGTCTACAGTTGATATACAGCAACATGATATATAAGTAGTGGGTGTTGTCTAGTGCCACCTAGTGGACACAGGAAGTGATATTTAACTCCTTCATGCAATGTCTGATAAGAGCCCGGTCCTGAACACATCTGCATGCCTGCAATAACAGTCCTTTGACTGCATCGCACCCCAGCATGAACAAATGTGCGAGGGCCTGATCATTGTTGCTTGCATCTTAAATTATAGTTAAATCTGTTTGTAGTTATGTTGTAGTGTTTTAGGTTGTTTTTCCTAAGTGAATGCAGCTACTGGTTTTAGTTAATTTTACAAAAAACAGTTATTGTGATCTAGTTATGGCCTAAAGGTTAGAGAAGCAAGCTTGTGACCGGATTCAATCACTGGTTCAATCCTTGGAATAACAGGAGGAATCTGAGCAGGAAAAGTGAAAAGTGAAAAAGCAGTGCTTGCCCCTCCATCATTATCATCACTGAGGTGCCCTTGAGCAAGGCCCTTAACCCCAACTGCTCCAGTGGAGCTGCACAGTGGCCAGCAGGTCAGACTGTAGTTGTATTGGACCGCTTCCAGGTGTGAATGTGTGAAATGGTGTAAGTGCAAAAGAGAGGCTTCCCTGAATAAATGAAGGTGTTAAAAAAAATCCTTGATGATTGTAACTATTGCTGTGCAGAGTTATTCTGTATTTCTATCAATCAAGCAAGTTTCATGACCCTCAAGGTGATTTTCTTACTCCACAAAATTAGAAAGACGGGAATGGCTCAAAATAAAAAAGGATAAAGTATAGTTAATTTGTAGTAATTTAGGATAAAACGTGATCCTTTATAATCATAGTGTGATAGAATAGAACAAACTGCAAGAAACCAACTATTTCTAATTGAAACAGTTGGCTTTTATGTCAAAAAAATATGTGAAGGATTTATCTAATGCTTGGCCAAACTGACTTGGATATGTGTGAGGACACTCAATCTTCAAGCCTCTTCTACCAATTCCAAGAAGAGAATCCTCGTAAAATTGTACTGTTTCACCTTTCCTCACTACTCACCACAGATAGTCTTCCTCCAGCCACTGATATGGATCCCTGCAGCTGCACAGGCATGGACATACGAAGAGACTGCAGCACACATGCAGTCCTCACTTTTCTCACAGTTACAGCTGTCATACATGCAGTTCTGAGAGGAGACAGAATTTAAAAAAAAAAAAAAAAAAAAACAGCAGTGTGAGGTCATATCCCAGGTCTGGAGACTGGTCCAAGTACAATCCACAGAAATATGTAAAGTTTACAGCTGTGTATAGCTGTGAGACTTACCTCTTTGTAAATGTCAGGGTTGATCTCTGAGTGGCAGGAGGCGAACACTCCCTGAGGGTCACTCAACATGGAACACCAATGCTGGGCATACTTCTCTGTTATTGAAGCACAAGGATTAACATCAGTCATTCTGAAGAATTCACAGTGGTAAAAGAGAATCTAAATGAGTCTGACCCACCATTATCCAGACTAAGACTGCAGGGGTTCTCAAAGTTGCTCTTAACATCAGGACAGCCAGCATGTGTCTTCCAGCTATTGACAAAACCAGCTGCTGTGGCATCTGGAACACCACTGAGCTTAAGAAAGTCATCAGCCTGGTTACTGTTGAAGTTCCCACACAGACCTGCAGGCAGACACCATCATGTTGGTGGCAATACATAAGCATTCATTGTAGAGGCAAATTTGATTGATTCTATGGGTATTCTCACTACACAAATTTCTTTTGTACTAAAACCAAAACAGATAAAGAAAAAGGCACACCACAGCAGAACATTTTGCAAAAAATAATATTATATATAATACTGAATATATATTCAATATGGGGGAAGTGATCCACATTGTGGCACTATACTGTTGTCTGAATTTAAAATAAATTAGCTGTATGTGCTAGGTTTTTGCAGCCTCTCAGAAGATTCTGTTATTCATCACAGAAAAGTCAAATTATGAAGTCTATCAATCAAACTTTCTACAGTTTTTTTAAATTTCATCAAAGTTTCATATATGTGGACAAGTGAGTCTTCTACTGTATATGGTTTGAAAATGCAGGGAAACATGGAAGATTAATGTAATGATTACACACACCTGTTTGGTGAAGGTATAGCTTGATATTTCCACTTCAAACAATGAATAAATCGTTCTTGCCTCATTGAGCAAAGAAATACTACATTAAGACATTAAGGCAACCAGTTAGTAACATATTGTTGTATAAGCTGTATTTATGTCAAAGTCCCTTCTAGTTTTTTTAAACACTCATACAATTTGCAGAATCTCCCTTTCAAAAATGGGAATATTTGACTTTTTTTGTCTCAGTATTTCTTCTTTCTCACTCCAATGGATATGTTTGATGCTATTTTATATGCTGTTTATGTTAGTTATAATATTGACTTTGCCTGTGTCCTGGAGTAGTTGCTTGTGTTTATTTACAGAACCTCTTATTTCCATGTTTTATTCACTGTTTGCATATTCACTGTTTGTGGGATGTTTTCAGTCTGAGACCAGCTACAGATCATTCAGGGTTCATACCACAGGTCTTGGCCTGGTAGTCACTGGTCACTGTCATGTAAAGCTGCATGACTGGCTGGAGCTGCACCTCCAACAGAACACCAACAGATGTCTGGACCAGAAGGTAGAAAGTGGACGCTTTGAGGGCAGAGATCCCAGCTAGAGGTTGAGAGAAAAGATGGAGATGAGAGTTGTTAAGGGGGTAGCAGGGAGGAGGGAAGGGGAGGGGGCAGAGTGGAATACTATTAGTCTGCCCATCTGGATAGTCGAAGAAAAAAGTTCACAGTGAAAGCATATTAAAATTGAAATCTATCATTTTCTGCATGCTGTCATCCAAATCAGGCCACAGACAAATGAAAGGATGTTGGCTCTGCAGCGAGTAAGTTCAACAGAGTGCTAGGTGGATTTATTACATGTCTACATGGTGTCAGAATGGCGCTTGGGTTGTTGTTGCTAGCCAAGACGTGTTAATTAACATGAAGCTAATAAAAAGAGCAGCGAGTAAGTTCAAGAGTGCTAGGTGGATTTATTACATGTCTACATGGTGTCAGAATGGAGCTTGGACTCACTGGTTTTTGACTAAAATGTGGCAGACAATTGGATTTTAAGAGAATTGGAGTTTAAGAAGGAATGGTGGGTGTACTGCATGGTTGGACTTTCTGCTACCTCAAAAAAGTTCAGGCTTACACCTTCCTCAAATTTGCTGGCTCTGAAGCTTTGGATAAATACGAAATCTTCATGTTTGGAGATGACAAGGACAAAGAGGATCCAGAGGTACTGATACAAAAGTTTGATACCATATGTCTCCCATTAAAAAATGTAACAATGGACCAACACACATTCAACACCATGAAACAAAAAGTGGGGGACACTACACACAGAATTCATATGTTTTTACATTAAGACTGCTGGCCAAAAGATGTAACTTCAGCAGTCTAACTGACAAACTGATTAGGGTTCGATTGGTGTGTGGTATTGTATTGTATTGTATTTATTGGGACCATGTAAAGTGTTAACCATAAATGTTAACATTTGATGTACTGCACCAGATTTACCTTAAAGCTAATCCATAGCAATGCCCTGTACTCGCAGCTTCTTAAACAGAAAGACCTGATGTTGCACTCTGCCATAGAGCTCTGCATGTTACATGAGCAGTTGGAACGGGGCAGCAAGGAGCTATAGAAGGAGGCCCCAGAAGGAGGCACACAGGAAGGCCCTTATTCAAATTGTAGTGGAAAACACACATCTGACAGAGGCAAGTGCCCTGCTTTCAATAAACACTGCAATACCTGTAGGAAATTAAACCACTTCTCTAGGTGCTGTAGATCTAAACCATTTTCTGCCAGCAAATTTTCAAGTACACAGAGAGGAGGTCTAGTACAGGCACCATCAGACTGTGAGAGTTTATAGGCTCCACCACAGAAGGATGAACTTTTCACCACATTCTTCTCCACCTCCACCCAGAAAGAACTGAGAGTCAAAATAGATTCTGAAATGAAATATAACATCATGTCAAAGGCTACAATGAACCGGTGATTGTCAGGTGATTTGGACAATGGGTTTCACCACCCCGGATCTGAACTGTGGCAGGCTCAAGTTCCAGGTAGTGGACCTCAATGTGAAGCCACTCTTGGGCTTTGAAGACAGCAACAAACTGGGTCTGGTAAGCATTGCTCCCAAGGTCCACAACTTCCAACAGGGAACTCCAGAGTTCAGCAAATACAAAGACCTGTTTGACTATGACAGCATAGGCAAGCTCCCAGTGCTCTATCACATGTGGATTGATGAATTTGTGCCCTCCGCCATATATGTTCCCAGGCAGGTGCTGCTTGCTATGCTATGGACAAAGTAGTAGCAGAACTTGATAGAATGACTAAACTAAGAGTCATCACACTTGTTGTGGAAGCCACTGAATGGGTCTCAAACATGGTGGCAGCCAGCAAGAAAGATGGAAAAGTTAGGCTCTGCATAGACTCAGTGCACCTTAACAAAGCGTTCCTCAGGCCCCACCATCCAATGACAACTGTGGAGCAGGTCATTGCGGATATGTCTGAAGCCAAGGTGTTTAGTATTCTGAATGCAAAATGTGGGTGTTGGCAGTTTTCCCTCAATGAGCAGTCATCAAGACTCACTACCTTCATAACTCCAGGTGGCCATTACTGCTTCCCTCACATGCCTTATGGTATTTCTACAGGGAGTGAAGTTTTCCAATGATGCATGGAATAGCTTTTTGCAGGATTACTGTGCAAGATCATAGTGGATGATATCCTGCTCTGGGGCAAATCCATGCAGGTGCATGATGTGTGTCTCCACAAAGTCCTGGACAGGATTCAACCCAATAACCTGAAGCTCATCCCTGACAAGTGTTGGGGTAATGGTAATGACTGTGTACATGCTCTCTACTTGGAGGAAAGCTCAGACAGGAGACACTCACTGACCCCAAATTCAGGAGCTTGTCCAACATTGTCTCAAAAACCTGGCCTGGCTTGTGAAAACGACTCCCAAATAGTGTCAAACCCTACTATGCAATGAGGAATGAGATCACAACAATGGACAATGGACTGTCAGCGATTTATAAATCCAATAATACTACCTGCAGCAACTCCACTAGGGCCACCCTGGCATCAAGGCCACAGAGCACAGAGCCAAGGAGGGACTATTTTGGCCCTCAATGTACTGTGACAGTTTGATCTGAGTTTTGTGAGCTGTCTGTCTAAATGTCACATATTGCACCTTTAGGATAGTATTTAAACGTTGATATGGTAGATAGGTTGTAGATATTGTAGGTAGAGGTCAGATATAATAGTTTGGGCATTGCAATGAAATATTTAGGAACTGAGAAGCCTGACAACAAATGAAATGAGTCCTCAGTCATTCAGCTAAACTGTTTGTGGTATACATTAAATAGAAAAATATACTGTAGGTTATAATGTGGCCACAGACAGTATACATGTTTTGTACATGTCACATAGAGAGAAGGTCAGATGTGAGTACTATACACTCACCAGCTGAAAAGGGTAACTGAGCATAGATGCCATTCACAAAAACCTTGCCATTGGGCTGGATGGTAATCACCTATATTGAAAGGAGACAAGATGTTATTACTGAAATCTTTACATTCTGAGTGCATGTTCACTCATGGTGTAATGATTAAATTTCACTAAAATATGCTTTTATAGCACTACCATGGAACAGTGCAACTTTGATTAAAAGTGGATATAAATATAGAATAAAAAAAACGTAACTGATATTCTCTGTGATGGATTACGTAACTCAATCATGTTTGTAGACTGAAATATTATATTAACTGCTGAAATAATAGAAATCAATGGCTGGTTGGAATATAGGAAAAACATGTTCAGCAATCTACGCATCTATTCATGCCATTGTGTGTGTGTGTGTGTGTGTGTGTGTGTGTGTGTGTGTGTGTGTGTGTGTGTGTGTGTGTGTGTGTGTGTGTGTATCATACTCACATTAGCCCCTCCAGACAAACCCAAGGTAACAGACTTTAGGCAGGTCTCACTATCAGTCAGTCCACACTGCCCCAGTTCTCCCTGTACCACAAACGAGGCTCCACTGCAGTCCTAAACATACAAACATAAAACTAATCAAACAGTGCTGCTTGCTAACTGTCAAACTGAAACAACAGCAGATCGAGTTTCCATTCAATTTCCAGATTAATTTCCTGTCTTCTTGTTTTTTAATCTACCTCTAATCCTGATCTAAATGTTAATCTAATATGTGTGTCCTCTTTTTTTACACTACATTATTTACTTTGCAGTTCCATCCTATTGACAGGGAGAGCTTGTTTGTTGTGTAGGACTGTTAACGCACTTCCTGTGAGGATGGAAGGGGATTGGGATCAGAAGAATGGCAGGTAATATTAGGGAACTATGATTTTTTTTTATTATTGATTGATTTTTTTGTTGTTGCAATGTTTAAAACCACTGCTGAAAAAAAGGTCAGATATTAATATTGTGTGCTAACTCTGTATCCCTCAATTAGAGGATTTTTTTTTTGACGAACTGATTATTGTTAATATAACAAAACACTGACAGCATCAGAGAACATGATTAACTGATTATTTTTAACCCATACTAATTTGTATTATAGCTTATATTGTAACGTGAAGATTTAGTTGTCTAATATTAGCAAGTTATTAAAATAACTGTCAGTCAGTTTGGAAGTGATACCAACTTCCAGTGCAAAGTTTGGTTACATTTGCATCTTGTATTCGATTTTGCTTTTTTTGATATTTAAATAAACTGAGGTTTAGAGAGACATACATACATCTACAGTGTTGTGCCAGTGTTATCTTAGCAGAGCAGTGTGTGGTATATAAGCAGTAATGATGATGTTTATGACCTTAGCCAGAACGTAGGAGCAGTCTCCATGGAAGGTGTAGATTTTCCCATCAAAAGTGTTGACGTGGGCTCCTCCCTCCACAGAACAGGTTCCTGGACAGTTCTCTTCTGTGCAATTCCACTGGCCACCCTCACACACACTGTCAACACACACATCTGGATCTTAATTGATTCTCAGCAGATAGCTGATTTAATAATTTGCAACTATCTCCAAGACAGTTTTATTTATAAACTAGGCGGAGCCCATTCTTGGATATACTGTATATTTGTACAGGACACAGACTGACAATATAGAAATTGATCACTTCATCTGAATGATTTTTCAAGCAAACAAACACATTCCCATAATGTGGAGTGTTCCTTTAACATGCAGACAGACGAAATATATATCTTACCAGTTTTTGCAGTTACTGGTGTAGGACTCTCCTGGCCCATAGATCTTGCTGTTGTAGTTGCAGGAGCACTCGCTCAGTGGAACACAACCCTTTCCTTTTAAATCATCCAGCACCGTGCCTGAACGAAATCACAGTAATACTGTATTGGGGTTGTGTGTGTGTGTGTGTGTGTGTGTGTGTGTGTGTGTGTGTGTGTGTGTGTGTGTTTGTGTGTGTGTGTGTGTGTGTGTGTCACTCTGCTGTACCTGCAGGGCAGAAGCATCCATCGATACAGTGGTTGTCACAGGTGTGGCTAGCTTCAGGGTTGGAGCAGGTATCAGAACATGGGCTCCCACACTCTTTGTACTCCATATTGTAGGGACATGACTTCCCTGTGAATACATCAGTTTTTTCTCACCACTTGACTTATATCTTTGATAACATTCATTCACACAAACACTACTATTGTAGTCTGGTTCCAGCCCCTGAATGGTCTGCCCACAGTGTGGGTAGTGTCTACCACTTCAGGGGCTGTATTCACAAAGTATCTTATCTTACCACTAGGAGTCCTCCTAAGTGTCACTAAAAGTTCCAGTAACACTTTCTATATCATTATAAATAATTATGAATAATAATAATAATATAATTAAAATTATACAATACTATAAGCATATTATGATGCATTATAAGCTTGTAACGCATTATAGACATGAGCAGCAGAGTCATAGAAAGTCTTACCAGAGTTCCTAACTAAGAGTTTCCTCTTAAAACCGATTTGCACAACTTGCTGAGATTAACTTTTAATAAGAAATGTTTGACCCCAATTGGATGTTATGAAAATGAAATGAAATGAAACCTCCACAGTGATTGGTTGACAGGTGACTGGGCTGTGTCAGTGAATGTTAAGGGAAATATTCTTCAACACACAGCAGCATGATTAGATAAAATAGGATGGAGAGATAGATATACAGATTTCATGAATGAAACAAGGTCAAACTGTACTGTAGATTGTATCTGACAAACATCATCTACATGCTGATACTGAGATGTTTTTTGTTTTTTTTGTTTTTTTACAGTTGACTGAAACCTATTGAATACAGAAGATGTGATGTTATGAATCCCTTGTGTCTGAGGAAGGCCCTCTGCACTTAACTAAAGAAACGAGCAGTGATAGGAACTGAGTCAGTCCGTCATTGGGGGTTTTCAAGTAGGCACTTTTAATCATTAATATTTCATCGATTTGTCCACCACCAGTGGATGTTATTTGGGACACATCATCAGTTGTGTACCTCAGCGTCATCGGGTGTTTCAGCCTTTTCCTCACAATACACCCTCTGCTGAGGCAGGCCCACCACAGGCTGATCAGAGCTGGGTGTGTGCCCCAGTCCTTTTGGGGCCCAGCTGAGGTCTTTCCTCCTCATCCATATCCACTGGCTACAGCATTCTGAAGTTCCCGATGTTTCCTTGATAGTCTGGCACAGGGCTTAGCCGCATATTCGCAGTTCCGTCAGCAACCTAGTAGTAGGTATTGCTACAAAGCTCCGACAACTAACCTCCACAGGACAAACCATCATACTCCAGCCTTGCTGTTCTGCATCAGCTGCCATCTCAGCATACCACAGCCTCTTCCTCTCATTTGCTTCATCGTCAGCATCCTCCCGGGGTACTGTCAGCTCTCCAAAGTAGACAGTGTGCAGAGAGTTGGACCAGAGCACCAAGTCTAGTCTCAAGGTGGTAGTGGCTATTTCTGACGGGACTGTAAGACATTGGCATATATCAGCCAGCATTTCCCAGTCCTGGGTGGCTTCCAATTGTCCAGTTCTGGTTGTTGGCGGGAGCTTTCTCTGTCCCAGTTCCCATTCTCAGACAAATGATGTTTTCAGAACTGTTCTTCATGTTCTAAGGGGCAAGGCATTGGTAATTATTCTCTTGGATTCAAAAGCTGATGCCAAGCACTTCAGTACTTGGTTGTGTGTCCAAGTGTACCTGCCTTGGGAGAGGCTCACTTTTCACCCAGTGAAGATGTGTCTGAGGGTAGCTGGAGTTGAACACAGGGGGCATGATGGATTTTCGGAAGAATCAGCAGTTCGATTCCTGGCTTCTCCAGTCTGCATGTCTATGTGTCCTTGGGCAAGATACTTAACCCCTAATTGCTCCTGATGGCTGTGCCATCAGTGTGAGAATGTATGTGAATGATTAGATTTCCTCTGATGGGCAGGTTGGGACCTCGCATGGTAGCCCCTATACCCATTCAGCATATGAATGTGTGTGAATGGGTGAATGTGATTCATAGTGTAAAGGCACTTTGAGTGGTCAGAAGACTAGAAAGGCGCTATACAAGTACAGTCCATTTACCATTTACCATTTTCACCCAGCCACTGGTTGAGATTCTTAGGCGAAGGAAAGACATTATAAGTTACTCTAAGCAGGAAGCTGATTCTGCTTGCCTCCATTTCCCATAAGTCCCTCCAGCTGAGCCCACAATGTCACCATGCTGGAGGGGTGACTTTGCCTGTTGTACTGCTTCCTTTGGTGTCCATTTTCGTCCTGCTGCCAGGGATGGTCCAATATCTTTTTTAGCTGTGTCCCGAAACTCTGACACAGGGTAAAAGTGTCCATTCTTGATAAAAAGCTCTGTTTTTGATGCCTACTTTTCTCTTTTTAGAGCACTTTCCTCTTAACTCCTAAGCTTTGAGAAGGGGCAAGGTTGGCACCATTTTATGCATTACATCATGTTTAAGCTTACGCTCTGACCATGGTTATCATCTGTGTCAGTGAATATGATACAAAATATTGATCAATATACATGAGTGCAAGAAACTAAATTAATTAGATAGGTACTAAATTATTCCAGTGGCCCAGTAGTAGTAGAGTTACAACAAACACAACTATTAGTTTTCTGCTAACTAGCCAGTTATAGGAGCTACTTTAAGCCTTGAGATGTATTGTGAATACAGGCCCTGGTCTTGCTTGTTCTTGGTTGAAGAAACAGTCAAGCCTTCAGTGCCAGTGTGTGTGGGCCTGAAGTTGGTCAGTTTTCAACAGTTGCCAACAGCTTAATAACAGCTATAAGTCAAGGTTAATGATCTTTATAATTAGCTGTGTTTAGTGAATTAACCTTTAAACTCCAGACTCCATTCAAATTTAGAAATAAGAATTTAGAAATATTCAAACCCAAGACAGCACTTTTTGTATGGGTGCAAAATTGTGACTGTGCTTAGGGTTAGGATAACACAGACCAATGTTCTTGATCAACTTGCTTGAATTACGCAAACTGTACACTGACAAACCTCATTGTTGACTGAAGACACTGTGGCCTGGAGTTACTCTTAAGTTTACAGAATATATGATGGCTGAAACTTTTTCTCTGAACTTCTTTTTTCACCTTCTTGTAACATTCACAATTGACAGATATCTCAGTTACAGTTTTTTCTGATTTAATGTTATCTTCTCAATTAATTTGAGTTCTGATCTTTCTGTGTTTTGAGTCAGAGAAACCCATGCACCTCAAATATTTTGTTTGGACAAAAGTCCAGGCAGAGCAGACAAGCTCTCCTACCCATGGAATATATAATTAGCAGAGTCTAATGAGTGTACTCACAGCAGAGCTCTTTGGTTCTCCAGTTTTGAGGCTTGCCACCAGCATGGACACACTGTCTAGAGAACTCAGACACAGTGTTGCACAGGCATGAGGCATCTGCATGTTCACCTACACCATTACTACAGTGACAGAGGTCTGCAGCACAGGCAGAGGTGAAAGAGGCAATGTCCAGCAGGCTGTGACAGCTGTTGAAGGCCACCCCTGTAAGGATCTGCTCACACAGAGGTTTCTATAAGACAGAAAGACAAACAGAGAGACAGAGATGGAAACAGAGGAAAAGCAAAGACAGGGAGAATGATTAGGCAGGTAAAGCTGAGAAGTGCAAGATATTAAATATTTCTGCATCAATTCTGACAATATTGTAACAAAGGCCACACATATAATCAGGGGATAAACTATGCCATTTTGTGCAGATACTGAAAACTAATGTATGACCCATGATAATTGTTGTGGTTGCTTCATCCATATTAGCTGCATGCTGTATTCAGAAAATAGGCATCCTTTCATTATTCATTCATTCAAAGCACTTTGGCAATATATGTGTCAGTTTTGTAATGTTACTTCATGAGTAGGATTCCAGCTCAGCATATTCACCAAGAACAGTGATGAAACCAATGCACTGACACCCTGAGACACCCACAAATCAGAATCAAGTGTTGGTCACGGTATAATAGTGATATAATATTGTGTAAAATTATTTTTTCCATTTCTATTTCCATATAACTGACTGAAGCCTCACCGTGTCATTGCAGCCTTGTGTTGATTCAAGTGTGTAGTCAGAGCAGCTTTCAGTTGGACCATTCATTTTCCAGAAGTTAGCAAAATCAGAGGGAGATATTTTCACACCTGTTTGGATAAAACCAAAGAAACACAGTTCAGTTCTGTGGCCTACACTGACTGACCTGTTAAAGTGGATCAAAGTGTACCATGACTGTAGAACTCGTTGTAGAGCTGGACCCCATTAAAGTCTCCACAAAGACCACAGGTTTGGTTCTTGTACTTCAGATCTAGCTCCACCTGTGAGGACAAAAACATTAGCTTAATCAGCTGCTTGCACCTGCAGCACACTCTAAGTGGCCTCATCAGGTTTGTCTATTCGAAGTAAACTTTCCCAGACTACCAATGATCAGAATAAATCAGAACAAAATGGTAATTCTGATGTTCCACAAAACTCCTGGCAATTTAAAGTATACAGACTTTAGAGTTAAATTATTGAAATCCATTATTTTTTTGATGTTTTTGATCATATCATTAAGGCCCAAGCACTGACAGTGCGAAAGCCCTATTGTAACTCAAGGAATTTTTCTCTATTATTTTTCTTCCGGAACAAATGCATTTTTGAGTGCCTAAACGTGCATGAAAAGTTGTTAAACTTTGCACAGACATCAGAGGTGGTGAAAAATTTGATATTTTATGGGTCTCGCAAAAAGGCGGGGCAAAATGGCTCATCAGCGCCCCCTAGAAAATTAGGAAAATTGAGCCCCTTGATACAGATTGTCGTAGAAGAATGAAATTCAGTATGCTTATGTATGATGACCAGACGCACCAAAAAGTCTCTTGGAGACATACCCTAAGTACAACAGGAAGTCGGCCATTTTGGATCAAAGTTGCGATTTTGACGCTGATTTTGCCATTTCCAGCCCTCATACTTTAACAAATTTCTCCTAGAGATTTGACCTCAGCAACTTCAAATTCGGTCAGTATCATCTACAGACCTGGGAGATGAAAAGTTATCAAAACAGTGAGTTTTCAACATTGCCAAGGGGGCGTGGCCGGGTGGCAAATTTCGATCCTTCGCCATGAAAATTGAAACGGTCATAACTCAGGCATACATGATCCTAAGAGACCCAAACCTTTTGTGCTTGTAAAGAGTCCCGCCCTGAACACATCCATGTATCAATATTGGATCTGAGTCATAGCGCCACCTACTGGCAACAGGAAGTAACATGTTTTACGCTTTGACGCCCTGTGGGTAGCACGGTGATTGGATCCACCTCAAATTTACTCAGAATAGCCTAAAGACCTTGGAGTTTGTATAGTCTGAAGTTGGTGACTTTTTGTTGAAAGGTGTTGCCATGACGATGCGGCGAATTTCAATGTCTCACCATGAAATTTCAAAGCCTTATAACTTCACTCCATATGGTCTGATCTTTTCCAAATTTCATATGCTTGTTAAGAGTCCTGGTCTGAACACATGTAAAGGCCCATATTTAGTGACAGTCGTAGCGCCACCTACTGGCAATAGGAAGTTTTAAGCGCCACTCTTTTGCTAACTACTCCTAGCAGGTTGGTCAGAAACACATAAAATTTGGTCAGCCATGGTGTAAGACCTTGATGATGATAACTCCTGAAGCTTCTGAGTTTTCATCAAAAGCCGTTGCCATGGCAACACATTGTTCGCCACAAAGTATGAAGCTGTTTTTAAGGGGCTAGACATGCTTGAAAAGTCACAAAACATTACACAGACATTACAGGTCTTAAAGTCTGTAATATCGTATAGGTGGCTGGCATGAGTGTGGCAGAATGGCTCTACAGCGCCCCCTATAATATTTCAACGAAGCAGCCCCTGCGCCACATTAAACCTACATGTATGAAAATCGGTACACACATGTATCATGCCAGGGCGCACAAAAAAGTCTCTTGGACCCATAGCTGAAACCCAACAGGAAGTTGGCCATTTTGAATTTAGTTGTCAATTTTGGCGATTTTGCATGTGTTATATTTTAACGAACTCCTCCTACAGAATCCATCATAACGACTTCAAAATCAGTGTGTGTCATCTAGACTAGTTTGTGATCAAAATGTATTAAATTATTTAGTTATCGTTGAAGCGTGTGGCTGTGGCGTGGCGTTGAGTTTTGATGTTTCGCCATTCCAGAGGAAATTGCTATAACTTTAGTGTAAATGCTCCAATCTGCCCCAAACTTTCCATGTTTGCCAGCCTGAACACGCCTACATGAGAATATTCAATAAGTAATGCAAACTGGCTCCATAGCGCCCCCTATAAAATTTCAAGGAAGCACCCCAAGCAGCAGACAAAATAGTGGACAAAGGAAGTGATGTTTATCTCCTTGCACTGTCTGAAAACAGCCCAGGTCTGAACACATCTACATGCGAGTGACAGAAGCCCTTCAACTGCGCCACACAGTGACATACGCAAGGTTTCGAGGGCCCGATCATCGCTGCTTGCAGCTTTAATTAGTCTTGTGATCCTACTCATTAAAAGATATACTAGCCCTTGTTACATTACAAAACAATATCATGTGTTTAGTGTCCAGCCTAACGCCATGTTATACTCCAGTTTAGTATTTTCACACAACATTGATGATAACAATATTGTCGGTGCAGCAATATACCTACCAGAAAAGAATCCTCCTCATTCCAGATAGCAACCAGTCCCAGCTTTGCTATGATTTTGATGTAGGTGGGAGTTTCCTCAATGAGCACTCCTGCTTGACTGAATGGTAGGATGACTCTGCAAAAAGAAAAAGTCCCATTATTTTGTTTTTCCAACTTTTATTCCTACAACTAGGGATGCACGATATTGGATTTTTTGCCGATATCCGATATGCCGATATTTCCAACTCATTGTGGCCAATTGCCAATACCGATATATGTACATATTTTTTTCCAGCTAGCTGAGGAGACCATTATGCATGCAAGCATATATTGTACTAAGTATGATCGAGAAAGACAATATATGAAGGAAGAACTCAGGAAGACTGGAGTTCAGGAGCTCAGCTCAGAGTTTATTAGACATACAGGATTAATGTGTAGGATTTAATCTCTGGTCCAAACTCCGGAGCAGAAGGTGGCAGTAATGCACCTAATACGCTGGTTTCCACCCACCGTTATATACCAAAAAGAAGATTTTTTTTTCCAAACAGAGTGGTACATCCACAGTCTACGGGTACATCCTGTCAGCCAAGGTGTTTCCCATCTGTACAGCCGATCACAGCAGCTCCTCCGCAGACTGTTTCACCCTGACGGTCTCAGTGCTTCCTTCAGAGGCTCCACTTCACTCAGCTGCCAGTCAGACCCGCTGCTTCTTCCCACTTTAACCTGAATAACAAACCGGGGCTCGGTGCTCCGGTTGGATCCACACAGAGAGCCGGGGGTAATGTTAGCTGAGAGGCTAGCTGACTAGCCTCCGGTCATGCTGCTGCTAACGCTCTGCAGGTTAAAGTGGGAAGAAGCAGCAGGTCTGACGGGCAGCTTGAGTGAAGTAGAGCCTACGGAGGAAGCACTGGGACCGTCAGGGTGAAACAGTCTGTGGAGGGATGCACAGTCAGGCGGCGGAGGAGAAGGCAACAAATTAGCCTCTCATAATCAACAGAAAATGTTCATTTCGGGCCGATGCCGATATTTCATTTTAGAGCTTATATTGGCCGATACCGATGACGTGCCAATAATATCGTGCATCCCTACCTAGAACCACAGGGAAATGGTGAACAGAGCTGCCAATTATATCTCAATATCTGTGAAAGTGTGAATGCAAAGACCGGTAGTAATTGCCAGTATAGTTTAGGGAATTTTACTGTGCCTGATGTCTTTAGGTTCTAACTGTGCTGCTCTGATGACTAGGATGAGTCTTAAGATCAGGTTGCATAAAAAAACCATGGACAAAGCCTGAAACATATTCTGGCACATTCTGTTCAGCAATGAAAAAATGTCTTCCATTTGAGTTGCTGTTGAAGTTACATTAATTTGTCTTATTTTCAGGAATGTTTGTGAGGAGAAAACAGACTTTAAGGAATTCCCTAGTCTCACACTTGTTAAAAGATATTTTCTAAAAACATGACTTAAGTTTACTTAAGTTTTTCCTCTTTTTATCTAAGGAAATCTGAAGAGAACTACTAAGGAAAATCTGACATAGTCTGGATTGGGGTTTTTAGAGTAAACCTACGATTTGCCATCAATGACCACTGAGTCCTTGGAGAGCTCCACCACAGTACCCTCCAGCTTCATAATGATGTTGCTGATGAATGGACGGCCAGCAGTATCCTGTCTTCTTATCTGTATGTTGAAGTCCTTGTAACTGCTGCTGCACAAAGAGGTCAAGACGTAGTTGCAGGAGGAGTGGAGCTGGAAAACATCCCCATCAAAGGTCTTGAAGTGGAAGTTTCCCCATGTACTGCAAACCTGGCCGTTGTGGATGGGACTCACACCTACAGGACAAAGACAGATCAGGAGGTGGTACCACAACAGTGGTCATCTTTTACAGAGGTCTTTACCTACATGAATGAATGCTCATACATTGTCTACACAAAGGAAACAGTCAGCTTACAGGTCCAACCAACAAGCTCACCTGTTATTTTTTCAGGAATCTGGGACATAGAGGAGAATGTGTTCACAGCAGACTTTGCCTCTATTGAAAGAATTAAGAGTTATTAGTCAAGTAATCAATGACTAAACTTGATTTCAAACTTCTTTAAAACATAACATGGCTGAGCTTTGCTGTAGCACATGGGTAACATGTGAGCTAGTAATAGTCCCATTTGTTATATTTGTCAGGCTGCCCAATTGAGCATAATGTACATACCGCTGTGCCAAGCAGCTACAATGGCAGACAGGGTCAGCCATAGCAGCCACTCGTTAGTCATAGCCATTTGCTTCTCCACAGGAACTCTGAGGAAGATAGGAGGAAGTCCCAGATCTTTATACGAGGGGGAATGGTCTTAATGCGGCAGGTGAGGGAGTGGCATGCCCATAGCTCCACGTGGTGATTCATGACTGCTGGTCCTGCCCTGTGTCCCATTTACTTTCATGGTCCATGTTTCACTCTCCCTCACACACCTGATATAGAGGGCAAGATTACAGAGCATGCAAATACTCAGAGAATGTTCACCTCACATCTGTGATGGAAACAAACTAACACCTAAAAGCCACAGTCTATACTAATGAGGAATCCACATCCATACTGATGGCCAAACCCATGGTGTTGGTGTTTCTGATGTGTTCTTGGATCATTAAGTTTCATTACTTTCTGTATTCATATAACATATATCAGAGCATTAAAATATTTCTTAAAAAACTAAAATTCAATGGCATTCTCTTTCCAGGAACCATGGTCCTGGTTAACCTAGTCACAGGCCTCACTGTGATCATTTTTTCAGTGGAACTATATTTCAACTAAAGAAATATTCAAATGCTGTTGACAGTGTGTTGTGTGGATTATCTTGAGTAAGAGGGAAAATGCCCCTGGAAAGAGAGGATGCTGCTGAAAATGTTCAATTTCACTGTTAATTGAGGTGGAGACAGATATCAGAACAAATAAAGCAAAAACTATAAGCATAGAGAAATACCATAAGAGGAAAGGGAGAAAATATGTTGTTTTGTAATTTGGGATAACTGACCCTTTAAAATATCAACAGTCAAAAATAAACTTATGTCCTGTATTTGAGTAGATGTATTCAGTTAGTTTCTACCTGTGGCAATAAACAGTGAGAAGGAAAGCAAAGGTTTGTCTTTTCAGTTTAAGAGCATCAAGATACAGCTTTGGCATTATTTAAAGTTCAAGTGGGTTACACCCACATCTAGCAAATCTGATTTGGACCTGTGGGAATAATAGATCATCATTAGGGATTGAGATAATACAAGGCTTTAGATGAATAAAGACTTAACATAATACTCTCCTGAGTGTTTTTATTTGCTTTTCTTTGTCATATTTTGACTCAGGCGATAAAGGCTTAAATGTATTCAAGGTGTGTTCAGATCTCTGAGGTGATTAACACTTTTGTCTTTTGCTTTCTTATCACCAGCAGTCATCTTTATCAAAAGCAAGAATCAACAGTGAATGGAACATGAATGGAAAGCAGTGATGACTTCAATTCACCTCAGTTCATTACAGATCCATTAGTATTGTTTTACCATCAACATAAATGTCATTATGTTGTTGGTTGAAGTGGGTCTACTGTGTGTTGCACAGCCATGGGTGTAGCCCTGCCATTTACGCAGCAGCATAAATCAGCAACTGCTTTACGTCATGCTGTTTGAATCATGATTTTTATAGGAGGCTCTGTAAATCACTACCATAACAGAAACTCATAATAATGTCTCAACTATAAGCATAACATTTCAGAAGAAAGAAAACATTATTCTTTTTAGTTATATGTGCATGTTTTCTGGTGAGATACATGGCAGAAATAAAACCGTTTTATTTAGGTCAATTTAATTTGAGGTATCTCAAATGGCATGTCTGACTAAGACTGTAGACCGGCAGTAAAAACACTGTAAAGATGGAGTTAATTAGGAATAATTATCTGGGTGGTTGTCCCTTCCCAGTCACCTCAGCTACTGACATTATGAACCTCATCACAGTTTAACTGAATTTTATCTCTAAAATGTCAGAAACACTCGATCTGTCATCTTGAAATGTAAAGAACTGTGCCCACTACATCATAGCAGACACAGTTGCAGTTACATAAAAATAACAGGCCTAAACTTTGAAATTTGTAAATGACTAATTATATTTCATGAAGGCAGCAAGAGATATGCAGAACTGGATGAAAAACAAAAGCAGTGTGCAGGTGAGAAACCCTATAAGCAAGTGTTGAAATATTTTTTAAAAATGACTCTACATTGAGTTTAAAATACTTGGATCCCTTTCATGTAATTTCTGATGTCACAAAAATATTTAAAATATTCCCGATATTCCTCCAGATAACAGGGAGAGTAGGTGTAACATTTATAACACACCAACACCCCGACCAGTGCAAACAGGAGAACACACACCACCGTAACATTCATAGCTGTTACTGTTCTAACCCCTCTTTGTGACAATGCATTTTTGAGATGACTGACAATGGACTTCAAATTTACAAGCCTAGAGAGCATGATATCCTTCAACTTATTTGAAAACTCAAAAGTCCTCACATATGCAGGCTCATTGGACAATAACATTCTGCTTAACGTTCAATGACAGTTCAACCTTTCATTGCTTACTTCACTGAAGAGCAGTGGTTGCCAACTGGTGCATTGTGTTACAAAATTAGACCTTGGGGCAGATTCTGAATGGATGGCAAACATCGGGATGAAAAAAGCAAAAAGAATGATTTTAGCATTGGCATTTTGAAACATTGTTTCCTGTTGTTGAGTGAGTGGGTGTTTGGTAACAGCACAGACATTAATAAGACAATAGTTACTGCAACAAAAACACCGGGTTTTAAGAAATTGTCTTATTGCAATCATTTTTATGTCATTGGCTTTGTAGCTTCAACTACATTTCTGTTTTTATGTTGTGAAATAAATTCAAATGGGATTTAATGAATTTAAATGGAGAAATGTGGACCCTGAGGATAGCACAGTTAGAACGCAATTTAGTTTCAAACCACTTCAAGTTCTTGGGATTAAGCTGTTTTTGTTTGCAGTAACACATGAGCAAACCTTGGCCTGATGAATCCGCTAGAGAAAAGTTCAGAGGGTTACAAGCTCAGGGTTCAGAGGGACTCATAAAAAATGTATATTCAGACCAATCACATATTGTCTGTTCCCGGGGGAGAGCTCTTGGTGGATCTGCAGCAGAGGATTGCACATCTTCAGCTGGCATTGTCTGTCTTTGTGTGTGTGTAAAGAGTTAATTATTTGAGCTCATGGAAAGTGAACTGTAGGTTCTGCCATTTAAATCTGAGTTTAGTTTTTATTAAGAAGTAATATCATTCAAAATTCAAGATAGGGTATTATTGATGTATATTGAAATATGCAAAATATCAAAGTACACATGCGCCATCTAATTTCTATTAATGTCCACCTGGCACTGGAATTCTGAGGCATTCCCAGGCCAGGATATACTGTATAATCACTCCCGCATGTTCTGTCTAGCAGCTGTAGGTGAATATTAGTTTGTCTGGAGACTGGTCAAGGAGGCATCCTAATCTGATGCCTGAACTCCTCAACTGGATGGATTCTTCTAAAGCAGGAGGAGCAGTGGTTCTATTCAGATGTCCTGACAGAGGTCCTTAAAGGTTAACCCAGACACAATGTGAAGGAAACTTGTTAGCTGCTTGTATCTGCAATCTTATTTGTGGTAATCCTTCTGGACCATTGTGACTCCTTGTTTCCAGCAGATACTTCAGCCGCTTTTAGAGCTGAATATTTAAGCGCATTCACTTCAAGCATTTGTATGTTTGTGATTGAAAGTTCTGTGAAGCTCCACTGCACCTTTTTAATTCCATTACTTGTTCACCAGTTGTTCCCTTTTACACCCTGTGACCCAACCCTATCACTCAACAATGATAATGATGATATTTGACATTATGACCTACAGTAGGTTGATATTGCACAATTCTGCAAAACCATGGATTTAGGTCAATGCCAATGTTTTATATGAAGTTCAATGCCAATGTTTTTAAAATTCTCTCTTTCTAAAATATCTGTGCCCTATGGTATGGTTAAAATTAGGGAAAGATACAAGATAAAACATTTCTTTTAAGGATAGGGTGAGGTTGGGAGTAATGTATTTACAGTTAATGTAGTGAACATTACTACACACCCATTGCTACCTCCTCCACCTCAACCACCTCACCCTCCACCCCAACTGCCTCATGATTTCATGTGTAAAAGGTCAGCAAAGGGCCTGCAGCCTCAGAAAAACGGAGGCTGCAGGTCAACGACCGGAAGCGAATGTGTCTTGCCTATTCCACACAGCAGTGAATGTCTGACAGCGCCATACTGTAAGACCAAAAGTGTCCTAAGGTTAGGACTGACACAGCCCTTAGTGTTAGGAGTTTGTCTTATTAAGTCAGGTGTGGACTCAAAAACAGGACGCAGGGACAGTGCAGATAAAACCAAATGGCAGTTTATTCTGTCTTTTTGCAAAAGCAGGTTCAGTTGCAGGTAGGTCCAAACAGGTCCAAAAGAACTGTGAGAGGGACCAAGCCCGGGTTGTAGCAGATCAGGTTGGCAGAAACACTAAGGTTGACATACAATAGACAATCTGGCAAAGGTATATATTCTAGGGAGCTGATTAGGTGATGAGGGGCAGGTGGGGGTCAGTTGAGTGGAGAACAGAGAGAAGGAGTGAGGACTACAGCTGGCCAGGAGAGGAATGACAGAGTCTGAAATGAGAGGATACTCAATAGTGGGATTAAGTGAGTTAAATGGAGGCTGAGCTTGTGACAAATTGTGGTTAATGACAAGACAAATAATGTAATTGAAATGATTTTTCATTGTTCATATCTAGGTTTTTTGCTCTTTTGTCCCATACTAGTTACTACAGTATGTCTGATAGCAGGGGGGTAGTGTCTTCAATAGCAGCTTTGGCTCTGACTCGTATTTAATATAAGTTGCACAATATCGAGATTTTATGAGTCAACCAAACAAAGACGTTATAACATTGCATCAAAGTGTGTTTGAACAGTGCTCACCTCCTTTAACCAACAGTGATAACCCAACACCTGTGGTTTGACCTGGAATATTTGGAAAATCTGATTGTAATTTTTATCAAAGCAAAGTTACACAGCAACTATTTTATGATGAAAATCATGTGTACATATAAAAAAGTTCAGTAGAAACTCCCTCTATTATCATTCAGACTTATCTTTTATGATCAGATTGTTAAGGATTGGCTTAGCAACAGGCAGCCCAAGATTAGTTTTGAATGCCACATGTACTTTTATTTATGAGTTTTATGTAGCTTTATAAGCTGATTACAAATGTGCATAAGATACAGTAGCTTATGGCACTTAATAAACAGACATAGTGCCATTTAGCAGCTTAGAACACAACATGAAGCAGTAACATAATCTAATCCCACTGACTCATATATATATACTACTTGTGTGAATTAAATTCTGGTATGAAATGGGTTTATATGCGTCACCATTACAGTAAACCACAGCAGTATGTGTGCAGTGGTGACTGCTAACATTTTCATTGAACATTCAACGGGGAAAATGGTTTACAATGAGTGGTGCAATTTCACAGAATTTCTTTTTCTCCTTCAGTGCAACAATCTACACCCTAGAACAGCAGAGGTACACAAACTTTTTCATTAAAGTTGAACATGAATTTTACATAAAGTCAGATGTATAGAACACTGCCTACAAAATGGACCATTACATAATTAAGAATCAGTAAGTTGTCCATGATGTTACAAAAATTTCACACATTCAACAGCCCATCACATAACTGAACTAACACATTCAACAAGACAGCATGGTGGCATGATTTGAAGACCAGTGCTTTGTGTGTGGCTGTCAGAAGGAATCACAAGTGTTGACTGGTCAAGCAACTGCTAGAGTGCTTACTCAAAGTTTACTGCTGGGCTGTAGGAGAGCATATTCTCAGAACATTTTTCTTGTGATTGGACCCCTGACATGCTGGCAGCCCACTCTGTGTAGTCTTTCAGTCTGCTCTGTGTGCACATGCAGGCACATTCAATCGCACTAGCAACACATGCAAATACAGGAAACACATTATATTTTCACATTCAGTCCTAGCAAGGAGGTGCAGTCATGAGATTGATGATTGATGTTGTCTATAACAACACATTTATCACACTGTCTTGGTCTGGAAATATCTCCTGATGAGTCGAACTCCTTGATGGATTTTTCTTCTGCCCAGCAGTCACCTACACTGAAAGTAGAGAGCAGGGTTTGGACAAAAATGTCCCCCTGTTTCCTTTGATCTTTTATGTTATATATAGTAGGGGTGTGCTCAAATACAAATACATTATTCGGCAAAACACAAATAGTGGGGGGTTTTTTTACGAGCATTTGTTTCATACAAATATTTTGATTTGTTTTCGAGAAAAAACATGTCAAATAGCAGGTTGGTTACAGTCTCTATCTCAGTCTCTGTCCTCTGCTCCACTGTTACATCTATCAGCAGGTCTCAACGAGGGGAGTCACGTCCACCTGCTACATGACACACATTTCCAACTCAGTCCCAGAGTTGAGGCTGTTCCCCAGATATAAAGCTGAGCTACTGACACACTCCATACTCTATAACCTGTTGTTCCCCTTCTCCTTTCCACAAAGTTAGGTTGTAAAAAATAGGCAATAAATGAGAAGTGCAAAGCAAGAATCGCCTTTTAAGTTCTTCCCTACATGTTACATGATTTGCTGTCTCTGTGTTGGTGTATAAATCGGTAGAGGTCTGTCTGCAATGAGACAATGAATAAAGTTTTAGCTCAGTAGTCAGCACAGTCATCTATGATCTGGGAGACTCCAGTTCGAGACCTGGTGTGGGGACCTCCTTCACAAGATAGTTTATACATGAACATTTATACTAACACTTTAATTTTCTAAAATTAAAAGCGTAATGAAAACAAAAATAGGATTTTTAAGCCTCTTTCCATTTTTATTTGAATATAAATACAAATACAAATAATTTTGCTGTCTCAACAAATACAGATACAAATACAAATACTTTCCATTGAAGTCCTAAAACTAGGTAAAAAGACATTAGTTAAACAAATGAGACAAAAACCTTACACTTTTATTTACTGAGGACAATGATCCAGTGTTACATATTTGCACGTGACAAAAGTATGTGAACTTCTAGGATTATCAATTTATTTGAAGGGGAAATTACAGAATCAAGTGTGAGTCTTGGAGGACCTGCCTTATTTAAAGAAGAGAAATCTGGGTTTACACTATCAAAGTCTGAGCTTCACTACACAGGTTTGTGGAAGTGTGTCATGGCTTGAACAAAGGAGATTTCTGAGGACCTTAGAAGAAGAGTTGTTGATGCTCACCAAGCTAGAAAGGGTTACAACACCATTTCTAAAGAGTTTGGACTCCACCAGGCGACTGTCAGGCAGATTGTGTACAAATTGAAGACATCCAACACCATTGTTACCCACCCCAGGAGTGGTCAAACAACAAAAATCACACCAAGAACAGGCATGTAATACTTCCGGAGTATTACATGCCTCTGGACCACAAGGGACCCCAGGCTAATGTCTAGGAAACTAAAGGCCTCTCGTGCAGTGGCTACATTCAATGTTCATGAGTCCACCATCAGGAGAACATTGAACATCAATGGTGTTCATGACAGAGTTGCAAGGAAAAAAGCCACTTCTCTCCAAAAAGAACATTGCTGCCGTCTACGGTTTGCTCAAGACCACATGGATAAGCCAGAAGGTGATTGGAAAAATGTTCTGTGGATGGATGAGACCAAAATCTAACTTTTTGGCTTGAATGAGAAACATAATGTTTGGCGATGAGCAAACACTGCATTCCAGCATAAGAACCTCAACCCATCTGTGAAACATGGTGGTGGTAGTATCATGGTTCAGGCCTGCTTTGCTGCCTCTGAACCAGGACAGCTTGCAATCATTGAAGGAGCTATGAGTTCTGAGTTGTACCAGCACATTCTATAGGAGAATGTCAAGGTATCCGTCTGTGAACTGAAGCTCAACAGAAAATGGGTCATGCAATAAGACAACAACCCTAAACACACAAGTCATTCTACCAAAGAATGGTTAGAGCAGAAGAAAGATAATGTTTTGGAATGGCTGAGTCAAAGTCCTGACCATAATCCTACAGAAATGCTGTGGAAGGACCTGAAGCAGGCACTTCATGCAAAGAAGCCCACCAACATCCCTGAGCTGAGACTGTTCTGTAAGGAGAATTGGGCTAAATTCCTCCAAGCTGATGTGCAGGGCTGATAAACAGTTACCGGAAACGTTTGGTTGAAGTTATTGCTGTAAAAGGGGGTCACACCAGTTACCAAAAGCAAGGGTTCACATACTTTTTCCTCCCACAAATATGTAAGATTGGATAATTTTCCTCAATAAATAAATGAAAAAAATGAAAAAAATAAAAAAATTTTGTCTCATTTGTATAATTGGGCTCACTTTATCTAGTTTTCGGACTTGTGTAAATATCTGATCATGTTTTAGGTCATATTTATGTAGAAATACAGAAAACTCTAAAGGGTCCACAAACTTTCAAGCAGCACAGTATAGCCTGTTTGCCTTTTTTGTTATATAAAGCCTTTTGCCTTTTTTGTTACAGAAAGCCTGTTGCCTTTTATGTTTTATGTTATATGTAGCCCGTTGCCTCTAGCCTGTCTTGTTATAGCTCATGCAGGTCTGCAAAAATGACAACTTTCTGTTGTCCCTAATCTCCTTGATCACTCATTATAAATAATATAGCCATTCATACAGGACAGAAGCTGTCATTAACCTGCATCTATGTTGATTTTGTCAGATGAAGTTGCGACCATAAAATTCATTTATTTATGTATTTATTGGGACCATGTACAGTGTTAAACATAAATGTTACCATTTGATGTGCTGCACCAGAGGTAGCTTATAGCTAATTTTCATCTGCAGTCCCTTCAGCAGGTCACAATTAAAACATATAACAGCACAATAACAAACAGTACAAATAAAAAAACGCACAGGACACAAATACAATAGTATACAATACAATACAAAATACAAAAGTACATACAATAGCACATCACATGCACTCACAATGTCAATTAAAAATTAATAATGTAAGCTTGTCAAATTGAAAGCAAGATTATTTGCGTTCACGAGAAGACCATGAGATGAAATCTAGAGTCAGCAGTTACAGAGCTGAGTAGTTTTTAGCAGATTTTTTAATTTGGTTTTGAACATACTGATGGAACTGCAGCTCTTCATATCATCAGGTAGGGCATTCCACTGAGTTGTGGCAATCACAGAGGAAGCTGATTGCCCAAATGCAGTGCGACGAAATGGTATGGTGCAATCTTGTATAGAGGATATTCTGGAGGATCTAATAGAACTTACTGAGTGAGTGTACACAAAGTCACGTAGTGGAGGAGGGGCCAAACCATTTAAAATTTTATAAACTAGGCACAAATTTGAGAGTAATCTAAAATTCTCAAAGCTCAGAAAATTGTATTTCTTCAGTACCCTACAGTGATGGGAATGCATTGGCTTTTTGTCCAGAGTCTTTAGAGTTTGTTTGTATAAGGACTCAAGAAGTCTTATGGCTGTTTCTCCAGCCCGCCCCCAACATGTGATGCAATAAGACATATGGGGAAGAATCATAACATGCATAAATATTTTGGCTGTGTCCAAAGAGAGACAGTTTCTAATATGTCTAAAATTTGCTAGGTTGTACTTAATGGTTTTAAATGAAGTTTATAGATTTATAAACAAAGTTTGGGAACAAAGATCACGCCTTGTACACATCCCACTTCCGCACAACAGAGTATTTAGGCACACATTATCTTACCTTATCATATCTTGAAGAGCTCATAGTACCATATTCCCACTAGAACACTGCGCTCCCAGAATGCAGGCTTACTGGTGGTTCCTACAGTCTTTAAAAGTAGAATGGGAGGCAGAGCCTTCAGCTATCAGGCTCCTCTCTTGTGGAACCATCTACCAGATTCAGTTCAGGGTGCAGACACCCTCTCTATGTTTAAGAGTAGGCTTAAAACTTTCCTTTTTGATAAAGCATATTTAGGGCCGACCAGGCTCACCTTGGATCAGCCCTTAGTTATGCTGCTATAGACCTAGAATGCTGGGGGACTTCCCATGATGCACTGAGCTCCTCTCTCCTCCTCCTCCTCTCCATTTGTATGCATTCATGTAACTTCAATACATGTCACTAACTTGGCTTCTTCCCCGGAGTTTTTTGTGCTCTCTCATCTCTCAGGAAACCCTGGGTTGCAGGCCTAGCCTTCGTGGTCCTTTGCAGTCCTGTTGGCATCCTTCCCTGGCTATTGCTACTGCTATTGCTGCTATTATTGTTATTGTTATGATTGTTGTTATTCTGTCCGTTGAGTTTAAAATCTCCTAAAAATTTTGGGTCCCTCCTTGTGAGATTATCAGTGTTTTTCCAGATCAATTTACTGTTGCCTTTTGCTTCATTCAAAATATTGAGATAAAAACGAGATTTAGCTTCTCTTAGCTCTTGGATAACTTTGTTCCTTAAATCTTATAAATCAGCATGTCAGTGTCTCTTCTAGTTTTAATTATCTTCCTTAGTGCAGCATCTCTAAATTTCATTAGTTTCCGCAAATTTTCATGAAACCACAGTAAATTGTTTTTATTTTTAGATTTTATCTGTATCCTCACATTAAATCTTTCCCTCACAGAGTCGATTCTGTGAGTAAAAGTATCACAGCCATAGTCCAGATCATCAGAGGACAGTACATCATCCCAGTTCAAGCTGTTAATTTCACTGACAAATTCTTGCTTAGCTCTGACTATGCATTGAAGGATCATTGGCTTAGTTGCTGTGGTCCTAATCCTAAATCTATTTTTAGTCAGTTTTCTCACACATAGGGTTAGGTTATGATCTGATAAGCCAGTGATTAAATTATAACTTTTAGTTATTCTTTCATTAAATTTGGTAAATATCAGAGCAAATTGTGTACTGGAGCATTTTGCAATCCTATTTGAGTCTTTTACTAGTTGTTCTGGTTGGAATTTCTCTATGATCAATTTTAGTTTTTTCCTCTTAGATTTATCCTCCCAGTTCACATTAAAATCTCCCATAAGTAATAATTCTTTGTTGAGATCGCACTCTTTCAAGACTTCTGTGAGTTGATCATAGAAAGTGTCATCTGCAGAAGGGGGCCTATAGATACCTATGATGTTAAAAGACATTTGTTGGGATAACATTATTTTATCCCAACATATTCTAACGTGTTACCCAAAATGTAAACCATACATTCACATTCGATGTTGTCTCTCACATAAAAAGCACCCCTCCTCCTCTTCCATCAGGTCTGTCTCTTCTAAAACATTGGTATCAGTGCACGGTGAACACACTCGCAGGAGTTGTTTGTTTCAACCATGTGTCAGTCAGACAGAGAAAGTCCAGATTTGAGTCAGACAGAATATGAGTTAGCTGATTGCTCTTTGCAGTAATGCTTCTGATGTTAAAATGTCAACTAAATAGCCCCCTCAGTTTCAGCTTCAGGTCCCATAAGACTTTTGCATGATTGACAGTTTGTAAGGTTTTGAATAACCTCTGCCTCCTCATTGCAGGGTTTTGACACGCAGTGGTGTCAGCAGCAGGTTTTTTGAGAGAGACACTGGACCTATCAAGGTCACAGTCCAGTAGCAAAAAGTTATTCATTAAGACATCATGCCTGGTGTTAACAAAGTTTAGTCTGTCTGTTAAGGGAGAAGCCCAGCTTAGAAAGTTGATGCTCACTCATCACCAGAGGAGTCCCAGACACACTCAGGCACAAATCAGCACCGAAGTTCTGCAGCTCTCCAGGGGTCACTGGTCCAGGATTGAGCTGGATCCAGAGAGCAGGATCAGCATGAAGAGAAGACCTGCTTTTCTCTGAAACGGGGTGGCAGATGACCAGTCCACTGGATTGGTGATTTGCTCTAGTACCTGGGCTCGTCTGTGCTGCAGGAAAGAGGAATAGATTGCAAAATATCCCAGTAAGTTATGATGAAAACTCACTGTAGGAGCATCAACTGGCCATGAGCCAGCATTTGTCCCAAGCTCAATCACTCGTTGTCCCAGCTGTTTTCCATTAACATTGATTGCTCTGGCCAGACAGACACGTACAGGCAATACCAGTGAGTACCAACAGTAGTCCAAAAAGCACTCCATGAAACACAGCCCAGGTCTTTTTGCTGATGAAAAACTACTTTCAACTTGATGCAGTTTTTGACAGGCACAGTCTGTGGTATGATAAACGGCCTCGGAGGACAGTCCTACGTAGCAATTCCATCCAGGATCCTGGTGGCCAGAGGGTAGAAGCTCCTCTTAAGCCCTCCTTAAGAACCTCCTCTCGACCTCAGCAGGGAGAAAAGGCCGCCATCCGGGCACTTCCCCAGAAGATCCATATGGCCAGGACCGTTTCCTTTGATGTTGAGATCGATGTACAGATGGTCTTGTTTGTTCATGTGAGTCAGGATCGCAGCTGTTGTTTATCCTCTCCATCTTTTCCTTGATGTTTAATCTAATGTTTACATTTGAAAATCTGGACTAGCCTGGTAGCAGAGTCAGCAGGAGCTGACCATTTCCTTATCCTGATGAGTGTCTGATATCCATCATTGTCCAATGATGTCTAATATTGTTCACAAAAAGTTTACTGAAGTGCACAAATTTAGCATAGGTTATATTACCACCAAGGATCCTTTAATTTTTCTTCTTGTTTTCATAAAATAACTCTTCTGTTAGCTTCTTTAGTGCTGTATCTGTATGAAATATTGGTAACAGCAGGTAGCAGTTAGCAGTTGACAGCTAGCTAGTTGTTTTGATTTGAAAAATATATCCAAAGGTAATATTTTCTCTTCTGTTCTTGCTGATCAACACTGTAACTTCTTCTTAAGAGTCCTTTCTGAAGAATATTGAAGGTTATTTTGCAAAATATTCCACTTTTTTAGGTCCAAGTTTGAGATGTAATCAGGAGCTCACTCCTAGTACAGCCTGTCCTCCGGAATAGTAAGAGTAGTAGTAATTTGGTCAGCAAAACTGTCGTACACCTTACCAGATGTACCCATATTCACGCACACCGCACTGTTTGTGCCTTGTTCAGACACAATATAGCATTATTGAAACTGCAATATAAATGTAATCTAAAATACATGACAATAACACATAAAATATAACGAAGATCATGATATCTAGCTCGATACATACAGGCAGTGCCAGTGGAGGACTCTGACACTTCAGATATGTTAAACACAGGGAGATTATAATTTGGTGGTATAATGACCTTACTTCTTAAGCCAAAATCTTGTGCCAGTTCTTGAACTGAATCTATAAAATAATTATTAAACACAGAAGATATTTGGTCTTTGTCTTGCGTTAAAATTCCCTGAACTGGAAATTCAAAGTCTTTGCCTTGTTTGTTGCTATCTTTCTTTAGAACTCTATTGATGTTTTCCCAAATTTGCCTGCTATTCCCTTTAGCCTCATTTATAATATCAATAAAGAAATTTTCTTTTGCCTTTCTCAATTCGTTTACAACTTTTACTATTATGTAGATGCTGAAAAGTCCTCCTGTCATGGGCTAACCCTGACTTAAGTGCGGTTTTCAAGGCATGATCCCTCATTCATTAGATTCCACAGTTGTGCATATAACCAGGGAAAGCTCTACTTCTTTCAGGAATGTGTGACATTTTTACTGAATTCACTTTTAATCTATTCATTGTGGTCATTAAGCACTTAAAAGCAACCTCTAGATCGTCTTTGGACAAGATCTCACTTCAGGCTAGTTCAAACTTGGTGGTATGAGTGGTATGATGTTTGGCACATGTTTAATTTCTTGCCGCTATATGAACCTATGTTTTGTTAGTTTCCTTGCTACCAATTTCAGCCAGGTCAGTAAATTGAATGATTTAGTTACTCTTCTGGTCTATTGCTGAATGTTAAATCAATCTGGGTTTGAGATGATGGGGTGATTCTACTGGGGTCTTTGATTACTTGGCTCAATCTGACTTGTCATGTCCTTCAGGTTTTTACTATTTGACTTCTCAGCCCAATTAATGTTTAGATCCCCAACCAGAATGAACTCTTTATTTCTGTCAGCTTCTTTCAGGGTGTTTCTTAGATGTTCATAAAACTTACTATTTGATGAGGGGGGTGTGTGTATATACCAACAACAGTGAAGGACCTGTATGGGGATAAAAATAATTGTTACAGAAATGCATTCCATATCCATAGAGGTGCTGAATTCAATTTCTTTGCAGTTTATGCAATCTTTCACATACATAAGCAGTCCACCACGCCTGCCCAGTTTTTCGTCTTTTCTAAAGACAATACGTCCCTTTAGTAGGTATGTAGTGTTGGGTGATGAGTCCGTTAGCCACATTTCAGAAAAACAAAGGAAATCAACGTTCAAGTCCGTAGATAATTTTCCAAGTTTTCGAGTTCACCAGCCAGTTCACCTCCTTCTCGGACTTCTCTGACAAAGCAGCTGCAGTCCACGGAGAAAGGAAAACCATAACAATAGTTCCAGAGAATAATCAGCTATCTAGCCATCACCCTCTTGCTCGTAGGTGACATCCACCAAAACCTAGGACCTAATTCCAACTGTAGCGACCCACAGTCTCCTGACACTTTCATCAGACAAGGTAATGTCCATTCTAAGGGTATGACTGAGATACTCCAACAATGGGACTGTCTTCTGTGATAACTTGTTGGGCCTCATACTCCATGTGCATGAGACAAAGGTAGGCCTGCATGCAGTCACAAAGCCTGATAAAAAGAAAGGCGCTCAGTAAAACAAAGGGAGTCCAAAACGGACTCCATCTCCCAACGTGCTCTACTCAGTTTGCACCTTGGTGTTAAATCTGGAAACTCTCGGCTCTCATTGGCAGAGACGCTCCAACACCAGAGGAAGTCATGGTGACACAGCCGTGACATCACTGCCCCTTTAAGTACCGGCTGCACCAAGAAATCTCTGCCTGTCCATTGTAACCGAGCAAGAGTGAGCCAGTTTACTAAAGGAGATAACCCCATGCACGTGTACTTTTTCCCCACTGACTGGAAGATTTTCCCCCCGCTGGACGAGGCGAGACTTTGCCCATGTTCACCCGAACACGATCACCCGATCCAAGAGTGACTTCTGCTGCAACCCAGCGCTCTCACTGCCTGCAGAAGGAAGAAAAGGATTTTTTCACAAAGACACAGACAACTTCTCTGCCCCGCCCTTCTTCAACTAAGTCAACTCAGCTGTTTTCTCCACGACACCGTTGAGGATCAGCTTGCCGTCAAAGCCGCCGACAGAGCGTGAGGATGGCCCCATCAGCATCCGCACCGAGGAACCGAGCCAGACCAAAGATGGAGTAAAACACACACCCTGCTCACTTCCTGAAGTGAACAAGTAAGGGGCTTAAGTCTGGGCAGAGATAAGTTATATTGTGTGTTATCTTCAGCGTCAGTGCTGTTGTTTGTTGTTGTGAATTGACGGACCGCCGAGTCCCTTTGTGCTGCTTTACTCTGAGAAGTATTTGAAGTTTGCTGCCTGTTTAGTTGTGTTCACCATGCTAAACTGTCCCCACTCGGGACTGCTGTGTTTGTGCCACGGTGAGTGAAAAAGTAAGTTGCTTTGTTGATCAGAAATCAGACATGAATGCTGTCTGTACATGCGCTCTCTGTGGACAAAGCAACCACTTTGCTTTCCCCCCACGGTCGCTTTTCTTCCTCTTTCTTCTCTCTTGTGTTACTAACCCACAAACACGCACGCACACACATAAACACATACACACATCTTCTTACACGTCTGACATTCCGATAACATGAGACACAGAACCGCTCTGCCTTTTGTCATCTACCATCAGACATGTGTGTTTTACACTGGATTGGGTGAGTTTAAAGACGCCAACCTCTAGGCAGCGCCATCTTGCTATTGACATTATTGTGTTTGGGCGCACATTTCAAGAACATCTGGCTCTTGTAAAACTTCAGCAGGCCAACTTGAAAATTAAACCCTCTAAATGTAATCTGTTCTCTACTCAGGTTCTTTATTTAGGGCATGTCATCTCTGCTGAAGGGGTGATGGCGGACCCTGCTAAGGTAGCTGCAGTGAGGGAGTGGCCCGTTCCAAGAAACCAGTCGGAGGTCCAGAGTTTTGTAGGGCTAGCCTCCTACTTTAGGCGTTTTGTGAAGGGTTTTGCTGATATTGTCCTTTACATCAGCTGCCGGAGAAAGGGAAGCGTTTTCAATGGACTGAAAATTGTCCACGAGCATTTGATCAGCTAAAAGCCAGCCTTATTACTGCGCCTGTGTTGGCATATCCAGACCCAAACAAAACATTCATCTTAGACACTGATGCCAGTGATGTGGGAATTGGAGCAGTGCTATCTCAAGAATGGGGGGGCATGAACGAGTTGTTGCATATGCCAGCAGGGCGCTTACTAAGCAAGAGCGTAAATATGCTACCACAAAAAAAGAGCTTTTGAGCATGGTCATGTTTACAAAACATTTCAAACATTACCTGTTAGGTAAGGAGGTTGTGTTACGTACTGATCATAATTCCTTGCGGTGGTTACATAATTTCCAGGGGCTGGAGGGGCAGCTAGCTCGCTGGGTGGAACAACTTGCTAATTTCCAATATAAGATCGTACATTGGCCAGGCAAACTCCATGCAAATGCTGATGCTCTTTCAAGGTTGCCTGCCTTCGGTGATGGGGGAGGACAGGGTCAGGAGTTGCCAGCCAGTAAAGAGACAAGCAAGGAGATCTCTAAAGTGTGTGCTGTACAGGAAATCCCTCACGGTCCTCTTCCTAATCAGGAAGCTAGCACTATCGCTAAAGTGCTGACAGAGGAGTGGGTGTGTCGTTTTGGGGTTCCCCACAGTATCCATTCAGATCAAGGCCAAAATTTTGAGTCTACTTTGTTCAGGGAGGTGTGTAGGCTTTTGCATATTCACAAGTCTCGTACATCCCCTTATCATGCCCAGTCAGATGGCCTCATAGAGCGCTTTAACCGTACCCTGTTGTCCATGCTGTCATTGTTTGTAGAGGACAACCAGTTAAACTGGGACGCTCTGTTGCCTTATGTGATGTTGGCATATTGGAGTAGTGTTCATGCCAGTACTGCATTCACTCCTTATAAAGTCTTGTTTGGGCAAAAAATTGTTCTGCCTATTGACATCATGTCAATGTTCCTGGGTGTCATCATGACAGGGCTGACAGACTCGACAGACCCGACGTTCAGCTGACCAGACCTAGGCGACAGCATTCAGAGGTCCGGTTTGGTGCGGGCTGGGCCCATCATCGCTGCCCAGCTGACCTGGGGACATCAGAAGGAGAGAGGTTGCCACTAAGGGGTCATGTGGCTCAAGCCCCCGTGCCTTCCGGAGCTGGAGGAACACAGAGGATCCCTCTTATAAACTGCTCTGATTCCCCCGCATCTGTGGGCCCTTCCCCTGAGGATGCACCTGCAGCCTGCTCCAGTCAAGAGGAGAGGCCAGAGTCCAACGGTCAGGGTAGTTCCGGTGGTCGCCCCCTACGTCACCGGAGGCCACCTGTTTGGTCGCAAGATTACCAGATGATAGTGCAGTGACTTGGGGACGAGTCTTTTTCATTAGGAGAGGGGAAAGTGTGATGTGAATTGGCGAAGATACCTTGATTGGACTGACAAGTGATGGACTAATGACGGTCAGGTGTGGCTGATTGCGCAGCTGTGGGACTCTGGAAAAGGGGAAGGGAAGAGCGGGCATTCGTGTGTGGAGGTCTGGAGAGCGAGCTGCTCTGCGGTGTGGCTGCGTTCATTCCGGGAGCGGGAGGGTGTCGTTCGCAGCTGTTTAGGGCTGCCGGCGACGAAGACAGGTACGATAGGGGGTTAGTGAGTTCCTGTGTTAGGAGGGGAGGTTTGCTGCCTCCTTTAGATAGTTAGGTCTGGGGCTTTAGGAGCGCAAGCCGGTGCCGCTGCTCTTCAACCTCGCTGCTGTGACTCCACTGTGTGCAGTGTGGTGTGCTCCCAGGCATTTCCTGAAGTTGTTGTGATGTGCTCTTATCCCTGTTGTGTGTTGCATCTCTGGATGGTGGTGTGAATTTTTATAGTGTGGCCAGCCCTCAAGTGGCATAACTATCCTACCTAGTGAAACTCTGAAGCCCCTTCTTTTTATTGGTCTTAACTTAATAAAGATTTCTATTTTTGCCTGATACTTTGATGGTCTGGTGTCGGTTATTCTGAGGTCTCTGTCATTTATCCCACATAAGTTATGGTTTCTGTTTGAACTCAGATTTATTACACTATTGTCTAACCAAGACACTGCAGTCACTGTTATCGCGTGACGTTGCTTCCTCCCATAGTCACGGCCGCCATCTAAACTCTTGACGTCATCACACCAGATCACGTCGCCATCTTGTCGCCCACACACACACACACACACACACTCTCACACACACACACACACACACACACACACTCCCGCTTGCATGTGTTTTCACTGTACATAGGTATATGTTTGCTCAGATAGAATTAGATTTTAGGACAGTGGTTTATTGATCAAAGCATCTGCTAACTTTGTTAACTCTGCTATTTTTTAATAAACACTGTTATATCTTTAAAGAGAAGTTCTTTTGTCCTTATTGTGTTTTTATATTGTGAAAAGTGGCTGATGGAGAGAGTCAGAGCTCAAATTCAAACGTTCTTCATTCACCTGTGAATGCTGATATCCCTCAGATATTAGCATTCTAGGTGAACTCCTTTATGAAACTACTTTATTGTTTTGTTATTGATCCCAGTTTCTGGGTGGTGCCCTGTAATTATTAATTCATGTTAATAATTTGATTAATTTTATCATTAATAATTATCTCTGAATTACTTATTATTGCTAATAACCAGCCATGCTCCTCACAGATCTAACAGTTGGTGTTCCTGTGTGAGGCTCTCTAACAGTTGGTGCCACATATTATTAATTAATATCAATAATTTCTTGATTTTATAATTCATAATTATCTCTGATAATTATGAATTATTACTAATAACCAAACACACTCCTGCCAAATCCAACAAACTTATACCAGTAAATGTGACTCAAGTGCTTCCAGTTATCCCCAAAACTAGCGCTCACAATGTGCCTGCTTACAAACAACGCAACTTTCAGCTGTTTCAAACAACAAAACATGCGAAAGTTTCGTGTGATCCACATGCAAAACCCAAAGTTTTACTTGGGGGGCATTTAAACATCAGAAGCGTCACTTCAAAATCCGAACAACTCAAAAAATTACTTATGGACTTGAGCCTTGATTTCCTTTGTTTGTCTTAAACATGGCTAACGGACTCATCACCCAACACTGCATACCTAGTACTGGGATGTAATGTCTTTAGAAAAGACCAGAAACTGGGCAGGGGTGGTGGACTGCTTATGTATGTGAAAAACTGCATAAACTGCAAAGGAACTGAATTCAGCAGCTCTATGGATATGGAATGCATTGCTGTAATAATTATTTTGTCCCCCCTTCACTGTTGTTAGTATATACAGATCTCTCTCATAGAATAGTTTTATGAACATCTAAGAAACACCCTGAAAGAACTTGACAGAAATAAAGACTTAATTCTGGTTGAGGATCTAAATATTAATCGGGCTGAGAAGTCAAATACTAAAAACCTGAAGGACATGACAAGTCAGTTTGACCTCAGCCATGTAATCAAGGAGGACTTTTCAGCATCTATGTAAGAAAGCTGTAAATTAATTGAGAAAGGCAAAAGTAAATTTCTTTATTAATATTATAAATGAGGCTAATGGGAATAGCAGGCAAATTTGGGAAAACATCAACAGAGTTCTAAAGAAAGATAGCAACAAAGCAGGTAAAGCATTTGAATTCCAAGTTCAGGGAATTTTAATGCAAGACAAAGACAATTTCTTCTGTGTTTAATTATTTTATAGATTCAGTTCAAGATCTGGCACAAGATTTTGGCTTAAGAAGTAAGGTCATTATACCACCAAATTATAATCTCCCTGTTTTTAACATCTCTGAAGTGTCAGAGTCCTCCATAACCAAAATCTTGAGCCAGTTTAAAAGCTCCGAGGCCAAAGATGTTTTTGACAGTGATCCTGCATTTGTAAAGTACAAAAGTATCCTCTGTACTCCTATCACTCATCTTGTAAACTTTTGATAAAACAATGCTATTTTCCCAATGCCTAGAAATCAGCAGTAACAACCTTTATTTTTAAGGCTGGCAATCCAACCAATGTAACTAATTACAGACCTAACAGTATTCTCCCAGTTATTTCTAAAATAAATGAAAGGGTAATTTGTGACCAGTTCATAGCCCATCTAAATCACGGTCATTTCCCACTGCATCCTATGCAGTTTGGATTCAGGAAACATCATTCCACAGCAACAGCAAATTGATATAAAATTGCTCATAAACATTAAAAAAAAAAATGTTTGTTTCCACCCCATCAACTGGGAAACTGCTTCAAACCCATAGATGATTATCTGTCTCCTGGTACACAGAAGCCACAGGTATGGTTTAACTTGGCATGCGAGAAAGATAAGCCTGATGTTAAGGTGTATCAGCTGTTATCAGTATGTATCAGGTTAGCTTGATAGCTCTGGGCGATGCTGGGTGCCACTGTTTGTCTAGCAGGAGTGGTGCTGAACAGGGAGCAAAACTCAAGGAAAAAGAAACCAGAGAGAAAATCTTAAAGAAGTATACATGGAAGAGTAACAGCACCAGGCATGTCAGGAATATTGTTCATAATGGATGTTTCTGCTGTGCATTTACATGCAACACTAATGATGACTCTGTTCCATTTAGGTGTCCTAGTTAGCCAAGCCAGTGAGCAGCCAGTGTGCTCGATATGAGAGGGCCCTGAAACCTGCTCATGTATTAGGAATGCAGCCATGATTCATGTTATTAATTACATTAATTAATTGCCCATAAGCTGACTCATCATCGTTACAATGGTTGTGTCATCAGCAAATTTGATGAGATGATGACAAAGATCCTGCTGAGGAGGTGTCAAGGCCCACATCCATGAGCTTTGTGATAAGTTTTGATGACTGTATTGAATGTCAAGCTGTGGCTAATGAGAAGCATTAACATAGGTGTTCCTCTTGCCCAGGTGGGAGAGGGCAGTATGCGAAGGCAGTGGCATCACCTGTGGATCAGTTAGGTCCATGGTGTCAGGAGGGGATATGCCGCTCGGTTAGCTGTCCACTAATGGTAGAATGGCCCAGAGGAAAGGAAATTTTAAAAGAACAAGAACAGAACAAGAACAAGAAAGCTTCATGTACATTAACTTATACAAAAAAATAAATAAAAGGGGAATCAAAAACAAATGAGTAACTGTGATATGAAAACTGAAATTGGCTTTCAGCTTTGACTGTTTGCACTGTGTGAGTAGCTGTGAGTGTGGGTGTGTGTTGGGTGTGAACATTGTTTGTTGTGCTTGGTGTCATATTTTATTTTGTTCCTCACTGTCCCGTCCTGTTAAGTGCTACATGACCTGCAACTACTGTGTGGTAGATAATCAAGAAAACCACGACTGAGAAGTGACAAAATCATTTAGTTATCTGATAAAATTAAAGTAAAAAGAAATTAATAAATATGTACATTAAAATGATCATGCAAAATAAAAAGCTTTACTACTAATCAACTGATTTAACAAACAATTTCATTTCACTCTCTCATCTCATGTCTCTTTTACTGGCTCTTTTTTTTTTTTTTTTTCCTCACTTTTCATATCTCATTCTAAGCAGAATTAATAATTGATCTTTTTTTAGATTTTCCCACACTACATTTATATTTTCCTCTATATTCCTCATGCATTTACACTAAAGCTTGTGTTTTGAAATTTAGAAAAAAGCTTGTTGAACACACTCATTACTTAATTACTCATGACAGAAATTAGGCATTGGCATTCGACACAGATTAGATCATTTGACCTTACCAAGGTCAATTTAAAGCTGCATTCAGTGTTGATGCCAATAGGAGCGATGACTGAACTTTGCCCTCTTGTGTGTGTGAAGCAGTGGTGCTTTATTTTGTTTCACACATGTATCACAGATTCATAGTTTCCCACATTTCAGTTCATAGCTCACTTTATCCCAGAGATCAGCAGGTTATCACAAAAGACAGTGTAAAGCACTCTACTGCTGGTTGTTGTGGGACAGATGTCCTGTCTCTCTCTCCCTTGTGTGTATGGCTTCCTTGTCTCTCTTCCTTCTATGTGTGTGAATAGTGTGACATAATTTTTCCTGTGTGTATATAGTCTTCTTCCCTTTGCAGGTCTCCATGGTGAGAGGAGGGCACATGGCTCAGGTCCTATCCATCTGAATCAAGGGTCTAAGGATAGAAGATGTAAAGAGTGTAAAGCCCCCCGATGAAAAATTGTGATTTGTGATGTTGGGCTATAAATTGACTTTACTTGATATGGCCTCTTCAGTTGACTCTGCAATGCACTGGCATTTTATCCCTAAACTAGGCAATATTTTCTGTGACAGTGTGACAATGTGAGATTTTTACAACATGGCAGCACAAGTTTAAAAGTGGTGGAAAAAGGGTGGATTGATATCTACATATATAATTAGTGCCCGACTGATATATTGGTCAGCCGATATTATCAGCCAATATTGGCTTATCACAGATATATCGGTGTATATGTTGTCCGATATGCATCCAATATATTTTATTTTTTAAAGTATAAAGTTATTTTTTATAGGCAGCATTTTATGTATATTTGATCACCTAATTCGATTTTAATATATATGTACATGTTTTTTTACACTCACCTCGCCTCTGGATTTTAACTGAGAGTGTGGGATTAAGGGCAGTGATTGGTCCGCAGATCTGAGGGCTCTGGCAGTAGAATAGGGGATGAGGAGTTCAGAAAGATAAGCTAGTGCCAGTCCATGCAGTGCTTTAATAACAAATAAAAGAATCTTAAAATAAATTCTGTATTTCACTGGTAACCAGTGGCAAATAGCCTGCAGGGGAGATGTGGTCTCTTCTTGGGATAGTGGAGGAAAATTAAGCTACAATATTTTCTTCTTAAGTGTAGTGAAGTAGAAATATAAAGTAGCATAAAACAGAAATACTCAGGTAAACTACATGTAGGTCTACCTCTAAATTGTTTGCTTGCCTGCCTGTCCTGCAAAAAAAAAACGTTAATGTCAAGTTTTTCCTATCTTCCATCCACTGGAGAGCACTGGGAAAAAATAAAGCCATTTTTATCATTATTGAGTGATGGTAGCATTTCTTTAATTGGGAATATTTTTTGTGCTATCAATGTGTTTTTCACACTAGAGGAATTGAAAAGAGCTATAAATCATGGCAAAGACACCACTCCAGGTAGAGATGGATTGGGATATAATCTATTTAAACACATGGTAGGGCTGGTGCTAGAGGAAATGCAACAGGTCAGTACAGGTGAGGGTTTGAAGTGATTCATCTGGGTAACTTGAGGTAGAGATTGAAACCCCTCATGGAAGTGTTACTAGCCCTATCCTTTTGAACATTTTAGTCAATGGAATCTTTAGCAGAGTGGGAAAAGAATGTGGTCTTTCATTATTTGCAGATGATGGGGCCATCTGGAAGCAGGAAAGGAATCTCTCTTATGTTTTCACCCAAATTCAAAGAGCTTTGGATAAGGTGATTGAGTGGGCCAATGAGGGGGGCTTCAAAATATCCATAGACAAAACAAAATACATGATATTTGGATATAAAAAGAAATTGCCAAATCACAAGAGAAAGAAATCAAGAGATTTAGTCAAGGAAGTTAAGACCCATCTGCAACATGAATAGAGATTGTATTTACAGATTTATACAGGTGGATCAAAGGATCCAGGGAGTGGGAGAGTGGGATTTGGAATAACCATTCCTGAATTAAGAATTAAGGAACATAGAATATCAGACCAGATGTCAGTAGTCACAGCAGAGATGCTGGCAATATTATGGGAACTTTGGTGGGTAGAGGACAGTAAACCAGACAACTCAGTCATATGCAGTGATTCAGCAGCAGCTTTAACTATTTGAGAAATCAAATCCAAGTCCAGACCGGATATATTGACTTATTATTATTATTGATTTATCAAACAATACCAGAATTCACAAGGCAGGGTGTGAGGGAGGTTTTATTTGCGTACCAGCAAACATGGGTGTGGAGGGAAACGAGGAAGCAGATAACTTGACAAAGAACGTTGCTCGTGAGGACAGAGTAGAAATTTCCCTACAATATGGACTGTCAGAATATACTTCAATCATAAACAAGTCTGTCAAAGAAATGTGGCAGAATACATGGGAAAAGAAAAGAAGGGGAGGTCTCACTTTGCAATACAGAAAACAGTGGAAAAAGCAAAAAGCAATTGCCTGTCAAGGAAAAGATTCAGTTGTCATATCCAGATTGAGGCTTCAGCATTGTGGGCTCAGGAGTGGGCTTGCCCTGATTGGGAAACTTAAATATGAGTCTGGAGACTCAGAGACAGTGAGACACATCCTCATCCAGTGCAATAATTACTCACTTCAAAAGAGGAAGCTCTTCAGGGACCTGGGAGCAGCTGTAGAAACAGTTTTTACTCTGCACACTTTACTCAACTTGGATAACTGGACTTAAATGTAGAAACTGCTGGAATATCTGTACAGTATTGGACTATATAACAAAATATAAATAACTGTCAAAAGGGACATCAGTAACAGTAGAGGGAAGCAATACGCCATGGTAGCATCTAGTCCGTCTAATCCAAAGAAGAAGAAGAAGCATCCTTGGCATAGGGTACATCCCAAGGGCTCTTCTCATTTCACTGTTTTATGCCTTCTCGTCTCCTCTCTCCTCCGTCTTCCTGCCTGTGACCAAGAAATCCATCTCAGTGCGTCATGTTTAAGGATGTCTCAATTCCTAAAAAGCATCTGGGGGAGAGAGGATAGAGGAGGCTTGCCGGAGGAGCTATGAGCGAGGATGCACAGGTGTATCCCGTGACATATAAGAGGCATGACACACAGCTGGAATATACAAACCATTTGTAGTGCTTCACACAATAAAATATATAAAAGATATATATATATATGTGTGTGTGTGTGTGTGTAAATTGTTACAATTAACTTTAGTGAACTGAAAACACACTGTGAAATAGCAGCAGCTACGCCTATACATCATGGTTACGTTATGTAAGCAACGTTATCGCCATAGTAGTGACTTGTCAATCACAGAGTAGCCACATCCTAAGGCATATGCTGCTTTATCATCTATTTTACTCTAAATGGGACCATAATTTACAAAATGAACATCATGCTGTATTGAAGAAGACTTGAAACTAGCAAATGAGACCATAAACTCATTAGGAAACAGTTTACTGAGGTAATAAATCAAGACAGAAGTCAGGTCATCTTCTCAGACTTCTATACAATTGGACTTCTTTTTGCAGCCAGTGGAATCACCCCCGATGGCCATTAGATTGAATGCAGGTTTTTGGCACTTCCACGTTGGCTTCATTTTTCAGCCCAGAGGTTGCTGCTTGCTCCGAAGCAAGGATGTCTCATTTTGTTAAATGCCTGTTACCTCAATTCCTCTCCCCTTGTGTCTCTTCCTCACCTCCTCCACCTGCATCTCAGGTGGGAGGGACTAAGACGTGAGGAGAGGAGGCGAGGGAAGGAATCAAGGATGTACAAACTGAGAAATGAGAAGAGGGGAATAACTGGTTGTCAATAAGGGAGTGTCTCGGCTGGTAAAAGACTTCCGTGAAGGCTGCTCTCATTTATCTCGTAGACGGTTCAAGTGAGGATCAAAGAGTGAGGAAATATCAAATAAGAGACTTGAGATGTACCCATAGTCTATGGTTAATTGTGATAATGCTAATACTAATTTTCACTAGCAAAAAACAGGCTTAAAACCATTAAAACAAAATTAACCTACCAGAAAAAATTGAACATCCTACTCTTTAGAGGTTATTTTAGTACAACCAAACACTGAACAAGACTTTTTTAGGCCACCAAAATGTTACAATTAACTTTCATGAACTGAAAACACACTGAAATAGTGACACTACGGCTACAACTTGGCTGCAGTCGAAAAGTCCCTCCCATCATCTTTTCCTAACCACTTTCCCTTGACCTCCATGGGAAATGTCACAAGGTCAAGGAAAGATAAGAAGGAGAATTTATTAGGACTTAGGAAAAGACAAGTGAGGTGCTAAGAGAATCCGATTCCACTTACACTGGGCGACGTAATTATGTGATGGTGGATGTTTGTGGGTTTGCCATGGTGAAACTACAATGTTTTGAAGATGGACTACAAAAAGTGCATCTTAGATACTTTGCCTCGGTCATTCTTACCATGTTGTTTCATGCAGGCTATATAAACGTGCACAACATGGTGAAAAATATCACTTCATAACCAAGGTCAGAATTATACTGAAAAAAGGAATACAGGCTACCAGTCACAAAACTGAAATGAAATGATCAAATTGAGAATTATTGCTCAGGCTCATCCTCCTGAATCCCAATTATTTTATGAAAATAAAAGTTAAATGTATGAAAGATAGGCAGAACATGTTACTACGGTACATATCGTCATTCTTAAGTTTCAAACATGATGAATTAAATCTGACTAAAAATGTCTCATATCCCTTTCTCTTGAACAGATTTCTGTGTTGTGGTTAATATGCCTATTATGATCTGTTATTAGCCTGTGCATACAATAGTTTAAGAACCACCACATACAAACCCAAACACCTTGAAATGTTGACTTGATTGTGCTTTAAAGTTTTTATTGTTGATACAGGCTGTGGGTCCGTGTGTCCCCTCCATCCAAAGCTCTGTTCAACTCATTTGATAACAGGATAAACAAATATACAATGTATTATTTTGTTGCCGTTTTTTGTGTGAAGAAATGGCATGTCTGGTGATTTAAATAACGAAGTTACGCTGCTGTGCCTGGTGCGTAAATGTGCACACTGACTCTTAATGTGGATGATCCCTGCAAGTATTTAATAAACTCAAGCAACATTACAGTTGTTTTAGTGCCAAATTCCCTCATTTTGTTATGATCTTTCCACTGCAGCTCAACAGGGAAACACTGTACAGGGAAAGAAAAAGTGTAAAACAGCGTAACTTCATTGATTATTCAAAACTCCAGACATGCAGACAGGACTGGTTAGGATCTAGCATTAAATAATGTTTATTGACAGTGTTTCCTGGTTGAGCTATAGTGGGAAGATTCTTAAATACCCCCAAAAACGAAACAAAAATGGGAAAAGCATGTGAATTTCTGTTTTTTTAATCTATACGAAAAATGTGTGACGCATTGTATATTTGTTTATCCTCTTATCAAACAAGCTGAACACAGCTTCGGACGGAGGATACATGGACCGCTATGAATGCATAATGTGGGTTTAATCATTTGAGTTTGTGAATGGTGCATTGCTTGCTGCCGCAAGGAATTGACGAAATTATCCCCTTTCCTTTCGTAAAGGATAGTCAAGTGTACTCTATACTAAAGGAGATTAGAAAGGAAGCATTGACGCACCTTTCCTTAGCATTTAGAGAATTCGACCAGCAATCATCATGACTGCCACTTAGATACTTCCGGGTCATTTCATTCAGTTAGGAACAAGGCAAGTTTATTTGTATAGCACATTTCAACAACAACAAGGCAATTCAAAGTGCTTTGCATAGAGCATAAAAGGTATTAAAACAGAATATAAAAGCAACACAAGTAAAAAGACATATAAAAACAATTTAAAAAAGTGTTACATTTGGAAATAAAAAGAAGCTTAAAAGGGAATAAGACAGATAAAACAAGAGAATAAAAGTAACAGTGCAATGTAAAATATTAACCCTCAATGTGGTGTAATGAAAGGCAGCGGCAGACAGGAAAGTCCTCAGCTGCGATTTAAAAGAACTGAGAGTTGCAGCAGACCTGCAGTTTTCTAGGAGTTTGTTCCAGATATGTGGAGCATGAACGCTGCTTCTCCATGTTTAGTTTTTCCTCTGGGGACACAAAGCAGACCTGTCCCAGACAACCTGAGAGGTCTAGATGGTTCATAATGTAGCAGCAGATCAGAGATGTACTTTGGCCCTAAACCATTTAGTGCTTTATAAACCAACAGCAATATCTTAAAGTCAATTCTTTGACTGACTGAATTCTTTAATAATAGGGGATTGGATGTCTCCTTCCTTTTGGTTCCTGCTTATGTAGGGATGGAAGGAAATGAGACAGAAGACATATTGGCTAAACATTAAAACTACAGTTAATTTACATAGAAATATCGTTACATGAAGTAGAGGTTAAAACTATCATGAAGGATTATATGTGCAAAGCTTTGCAGGAATACTACACCACCTAATTCACAAAGGAAGACATCTTTACAGTATTCAAAAACATGTTGACGGTGGAATACAGGGCAGGAGCCCGAGGGAAGAGATAGTTATTACCCATTTGCAAATAGGGTATACAGGTTTAAATCAAACACTCCACAGAATAGGTAACCACCATACTGGATTATGTACACACTGTAATGAAACAGAAACTGTCAAACATGTACTGATAGATTGCAACAGGTATGATGAAGAAAGAGGGGAATTAATATCAGCACTAAGTGCTGAAAAACACAATATTACATTAGGGAATCTGCTAGGAAAGACATAATGGAAACTGCGCAATCTTCTAATTAATGACTTGACAGTAACAGGAATAACAGAGATTTTTTTCTGCCAATCTACTGTTCCACACTCCAGTCCAGTAGGTGGCGGTAACGCGCCTATAGGCTAATTTGCCAACCGCCATTAAAACTCAAAGAAGAAGAAAAAGAAGCGGAAGAAGGAAGAAAGAGAAGAAGAAGCGTGTTTGCAGCATTACGCGCCGAACAACTGCTGCAAAAGAAAGAATCTCTGTAACGTCTGTTATACGCTTCGATATGGTGAAATTATCTGCGGAGCTAATTGAGCAGGCTGCTCAATATACTAACCCTGTGAGAGACAGAGAGTTGGATTTACGAGGTTAGTCAAACTTTCTTCATCAACATAGTTGAGCTTGTCAAGGCTTTAACGTTACGCAGGCCTCACCCCGATTCCATTAAAAACATGACAAATAAGTGCTTGCTTTGCACTTTGAAATGAACAGCAAAAAAGTAACGTTAGGTCTATACTGTATGTGTGTGTATATACAGTGTTTCCCCTGGGTTGAGTGGTTTGGCCTGGCGGGGGTGGCTTAGCAGACAACTACACATTTCTCCGTTCTCTATTAAACTGGGCTAACCATTGTTGCTAACTTCGGAGCCAAACCCTTCACTTTTCTCAGCAGAAACAATAGACGTGATTTTTCATGGTCTTGACAAGCTGCAGCATAAATTAACTGACACACTGTGCATTTACTGCCAGACTGACAACCTTTTTCTCTGCTCTGCTCACATTCACCGTCATTTTTCTGACGCTCGCTCTCTTGCTTAACCACTCACTCGCTTATGCTCTGCCCTATTCCTTAAGCTGCATTCACACCTAATCAGGCGGTCGAGCGGAGGTGTGTGGGTTTAGGGGCGTGTTTATTTGTGCTCTAGAATATATCCGCTGCGAAATAATCAGAAAACAACGTTTTATCGATCTGATTCTCCGACTTTCTCGCTATCGGCGCTCCCTCTCTTCATTCACTCTCTAGCTCGCTCGACCACAGCTGCGCTCTCTCTCTCTTGTTCTCTCGTCTTTTGAAAAATGACTCGGGAAGCCGACAGCAAAGTCTAACTTTACTAACGTTATCAAGCGAAGAGAAATGTCCTCCCCTCATCCTAGTAACGTCTTTGTCCTCCCTCATGGCAGAGTTTACAACTCTTGTCAGTCTGATCTCCGGCTGTGATTGGCCACCGCAGCCTTCAGCCACAGTGACGTCGGGTTGCGTTTCTCTAAAAGTTGACTCTGGCTCAACTGTCCGTCGGCCGCTGCCGAGCCGCTGAATGGGACGACTGACGTTTTCGCCGCACCGCCTTATTTGGTGTGAATGCAGCCCTAACAAACCAAACTATAACAGCAATAACAAACAGTTTAAACAAACAATCTGTTAATGCCTTTTGTCACTTTCTCCTCAGCATTGATGTTTTTTCATCTCACAGGTTATAAAATCCCAGTGCTTGAAAACCTTGGAGCTACTCTGGACCAGTTTGACACCATTGACTTCTCTGATAATGAAGTCAGAAAACTGGACGGTTTCCCTCTTCTCAAAAGACTCAAAACATTACTAATGAACAACAACAGGATTTGGTAAGTTATAGATGCAATATTCCCCAAATGTCATGAATGGAAAAATAAATGATGTTCCAATAAAAAAAGAAGAATCACGTAGACGTTGCATATTCAGATGAACCAAGGAGCATTTCAGCACTGTATGGTTTATTTTAGGGATGTGATTTTAATATTGCTTGTGACACCATGTTTGAATACTTTGTCTTAAAATAATTAGCTGATATTGAAGTTTGTCAGTTCTGTGGTACCGTCTCTAGGGCGAAATGACAGAATAGTTTAGAAAATTTCCTATCTAATCTTGTAACAAACACATTCCTAATTGGAAGCCCGTTTTATGTGTAAGTGGACTGTTATGTTAGCGAATGGATGCGTTCTTACCAGACAGTAGTCTTGATCAAATCATATCTGATTTGATGAGTAACAGGCTTGTAATCCCCCCCCCCACTTGTCTGTCCATCCTTTGCATGGATTAAATTAAATTACTCTTATTGCACTTACAGAAACATAATGGATTTAGTTGTCATCAACTCCAGTACTTCACCTGAGGGCTGTTCCATCCAGCTGGCTAAAGGAAAAGCCTGGCTTATTTCGATAAGCCTCGCTAATTTAAGTGAGAGCTCTGTTCCATCACTGCGGCTTATATGATTCCCAGCTCAGTAACTATGGTAACATATTCAGCAGAACTAGCCTGCTCTGGGGCAGGCTAACTGTCAGGCTTAATTTAGCTGTGTGTCTGACGGACAGCAACAAAATCTAGAAAGACGGTTCCATCAAGTGTCTTTTCGCACTTGCATCACTTTCCCATGTTTGGAAACATAAAATAGAAGAACTGTGAGGGACTTTTACAAAAATACCTGTTTCAGGTTGATCCCTATTTTATTCACGGTCACTTCTGTGTTGGAGTGAAGCCTTTTATTTAAAAGCTCAGCATTTATAATTTAAGAAATAAAAGTGTGCCAACGTTGTTTTGAAGTTATTTATTTTATTCATTCATTCATTCACTTTGTTCAAGCCGTGAAGACAAAAAGAAAATTGAATAAAGTCCAAACCATGACCTCCTGCTGTGCTTAAATGTATACAGTGGAAACCGCTCATAGTGATCACAGTTACAGTGATCAGCTGCTTATATGGATCAAAAAGCTTGAGACAGAATCACTCCTATAGTAGAAAATTTATGATCTTAAAATGATTTGCCTATAGAAATCAAATAGTCCACATACAGCGTTCATTTTGGGTCTCTTCATACATAACCTATGGAAAAACACACCACACTGAAATCATGACGGAGACAGAAAGTCATTTTCTCTCAATGACAAACATAGTCTCCTCGAAGCTCATGACAATAAAAGCGTAGAAAGAAATTTAAGTAAATTTCACTGCTATCTTCACCCGTTCTGATGCCGGGGAAAATAAGGAACTTGTCATTGGCAAAAGTCAGAACCCCTGCTGCTTCAAAACTGTGCACACACTGCCTTGGAAACAGCTTGCTATCTCGATGCTTCTCTCCTCTTCTCTGCATTTTCTCAGTGTGGGCAGGGCTGAGCCCTCCATGTGTGCAGCACAGATACAGACAGCGGTGTAGACTTGGAGAGTTGACAACAGCTAAACTCCTTTATGTTACTGTAAGTGCAATAAAACCTCTGCGAGTAGAAACCAATAAGAGTAATTTATCAATGTAATCTGAACAAAAGATGGACAGACTCCAAATGACAAAACATATTGCCGTAAAGAGTGTGATTTGTATCATAGTGATGTCAGAGGGCACCAGGAGGAGCGCTTACTGAGCGCTCAGGCCAGCTCTGTGAGAGTCAGTCTGGAGTGCTGGCTAAATCTCGGGACCCGCTGTTTATTTTTTGACTGCCCACTCCCACCCGCAGCAAACTTAAAACCGCCCGCTCCTGCAAAATTTGCCTTGGGTCCTGCAGGATCCCAATCCCAATGCAGTCTTCTACTGTGGAGCTCTGGGCTGTTGCGTTGGGGCAAAAGTTCAGCCTGGTTCATCTTTTTTTTTTTTTACCAGGAAACTGCTACATTTTTTTTGCCAGCCTTTCTGTTTTGGCACCCCCACTTCATCAACACATTGCCCCATTCAAAATGAATGAGAAAGCTACCTTTTCTCATGCAGAGCTGATGTTGGTCTGTGCTGCGTCTTAGTGTCCGACAAGACCTCACACCAGTACCAGTACCTTCACTAACACACCCACACCAACACAGCCTGTTTTTAACACAGTGCTGTTTAGGTCTGAACACTGAACCAAACTCTGGGAGAAATAGATTGAGGGGATAACAAAATGAACAAAATACGTGGCACATTAACTGGCTTACTTATTATTTTGCACACAGTGAGTACCTTTTTTAGACAAGCACAAGGTTGGCATTAACAGCCTTTCTACAAAGCCACCTTTGTGACTCCATAGCTGTCAGCTGCTGGCTTGTTTTGTTTGGCTGCATGTTTGTAACCCTATCAAATGTTTCTCCAGCCGCATAGGTGAAAATCTGGAGCAGTCTCTGCCTAGTCTGACAGAACTGGTTCTCACAAACAACAATATTCAGGAGCTGGTGAGTACATTTTAGCAGTAGGCAGTACAACAGAACCATAGGAATGTTATGGGTTTTTACATTTAGATCATAATTACACTGAAATACCAGAGGTTTAAACAGAGCTACTCCATCACATCTTTCTTTTGAAACATATTATTCATTTGTATTGTTTCTTTTTATTGATTACAATAAGGCATTTTGTACAGTTCAGAGGGATGTACTCTGGTGCAAACTGGTTAAGTCCCAGAATATGTACAAAAATATCAAATGTTTTTGGTAATGGTATTAAATCTGAGTTTTTAGGACGTTTATTTTGCATCACTTATCAATGATTTAGAGGAATATCCCCTACAGAATCGATTCAAATCGAATTAATGACACAATAGTTATATTCAATGTATGGTACTGATGATATTACATCTTCAACAAAAGAAGGGCTGCTAGAAACTCCAGCTGTATAATGTATGATGGCCTTAACCTGTATAACTGGTGTACAGTTGTATGCAAAAGTTTGCGCATTTTGTTTATTATTATTATATGTTATATTGAAAAGTGTTCCTAATACTCCCCCCCCCATGTATGTTAATGGAGTGGACAAAATATTAGAACACCATTTAGTATAATGCACTCCAGTACACGACCACCACCACCCACTATGACCTCATTAATAAACATGAAGTAGCATTATCATCTTTCTGACAATGTCAACAAACAACTGAATACAGTCAGCCACATAATGGTAGAATTTATTTTAGGGATGTTGTATTGAGTTAAACTTCACAGATGTTCTGTTTCACTGTTTTTAGTTGGTAGCTTCATTTACCATGGTGTGTTTTTCTGAATCATTATCTTTTCATCTCTAGGGTGACTTAGACCCACTGGCTACAGTGAAGACATTGACCCTTCTCAGGTATTACTGATCAATACTCAAAAGATAAAGTTATGATTGACTTGTTCAACACTGAATTCTGATTCTACATGTTTTGTGATAATCCCTGATTTTCCAGTCTGTTAAGGAATCCAGTGACAAACAAGAAGCATTACAGGCTCTATGTCATCAACAAAATCCCACAGATCCGTGTGCTTGACTTCCAGAAGGTCAAGCTCAAGGTAAGTGCAAGTGAGGAGGTCAGTCGTACCAGTTTTTGAAAGTCCCAATAGACAGGTTTCTGAGTAAAGTCATCAGTGTGATGCACACACAGGTGGGGGGCAGAAAGCTAACTAGAGTGATAGAGAGCTTATGAGAAGTCGACATGAAGTTTAAACTGCACGAATCGCAGAAGTAACGGATAGAAAATTTTCATTATCTCAAGAAGGAAAACTTCTGGTTAGCTCACAGTTCAGAATTCAGCGTTGGCTTCAGAGATGGTTTTACTGTACTGTTACTGCGTGTTTAAGGCTGTTTAATGAAGGGTGTGAATGTTTGTGATATTTGTGGTGATCAGTTTGACATATAGTTTCAATGTGTGTCAGTGTAAACTGGCAGCTTTGGGTGGAAAATGCATTGTTATGTTTCTAATCTTTCAGAAAGTCTTGTCATGATCCTGTGTGGTTGATCAGTAATACACTGCAATCTATTGTCTAGTATAAGAGGGGGAAACAGCAGCAGCAGCAGCAGTTTTTCTTAGTGCTAATGAACATAACCAGAATGAATACATCTGTTCTGTGCAGTCAAACAGCAGGAATTATATGCAAACTTTACTTTATTGTTTTCATGCTAATGTTGCTTTTATGAGGGGGGGGGGCTTCTGTGTTTTTACCTGTACTGCCGGTTTATGGTTTGGGACACATTCAGAGCTGACAGACGTCTTCTAAAGGTGGTGTGTAGATTTAAAAAAAATAAAATAAAATAAAGAAAATAAATTTTAATGGTTTCCAGTAAGTTGCTTTATTTGTACAATGTGGCTAATGTGGTTATATCCCCCTGCTGCGTGCACATCTTTGATTGCTTGTAAATGGGAAATAAGTTTATAAATGTGAAGTAATGTGATATGCAGAGCTGTTGACCAGTCTTTACTGACCCTCCACAGTATTTCAACATGTGGCATGAGATGTCACAGATCATCTCATCAGTTATATGTATTGTAGATGGAAGCAAAAACAGTAGTAACAAATCTTTGTCACCTTCTTGGGGGTCGTCCTTTACATGCTCAAAATGATCCCACCACTTGGGATGATTTCCTACCCAACATAGTTTAATAACTTTTTGGCTGGACTGCAGGAACCAGCCCTATAAAGGCGAATTGCTGTCCTCTGACTGACTGACCTAGTGATGAGGTCATGCCATTGGTCAGCTGAGTGAAGTAACATCACATGTCTCGGCCTGATGTCACCGCTTCCTGTATCTGTCGTTTCAAATTAAAGCCCTCTAGTGTTTCATACACAGTCAGCTATATACGAGGTTCTGACCTAGTCTTGTTAATGACGAGGTGCAGTACTGAATGCAGTTTGAAGGTTTGTTTGTTTTTGTTTTTTTTTCCTGCGACTAAGGCCATATTCAGACCAAATCAGGCAGTGCAGCGTTCAGCCGCAGGGTCGAGCGGAGGTGTGGTGGGGGGTTGTGGGTGTGTTTATTTGTGCTCTAGAATGTAACCGCTGTGAAACAATAACAAAATAACATTGTATTGATCCGATTCACCGGCTTTCTTGTTACCAGCGCTCCCTCTCTTCATTCTCGCTCTAGCTCGCTCGACCACAGCCTGGCTCTCTTACTCTCTTTTTCTCTCGTCTTTTTTAAAATGAGTCGAGAAGCCAACAGCAAAGTCTAACTTTATGTTTAACATTATCATATGAAGATAAATGTCCTCCCCTCATCCTTGTAACGTCTTTGTCCTCCCTCATGGTAGAGTTTACAGCTCTGATCAGTCTGATCTCCGGCTGTGATTGGCCACCGCAGCCTTCAGCCGCAGTGACGTCAGGTTGCGTTTCTCTAAAAGTTGACTCTGGCTCAACTTTCCGGCCATGGTCTGGTGTGGCACTGCAGCGGCCAAAACAGCCGCAGCCGAAACGCACTACCCCCATTCAGATGAATGGGAGGACTGGTGTTTTTCGCTGCACCGCCTGATTTGGTCATAATACGGCCTAAGCGACTGAAAACATTGTCGACCATGATTTCTCATCAACTAACGATTTGGTCGACTATGAGGGGGCAACCCTAGATAACATGGAGTCTTGGCTGCAGACTAGGGATACCACTTGAAACATGCTTCTCTCCTCTGCTCTCTGTCAGTCCTTGTTTGCACGAGGGGAGACTGAGCTACACACACACTCACGGGGTGTTGTTGAAGTGTTGCTGAAGCACTCCTTGATGTGGTTATGTCGTCATGGAGTTGTGTACCATAGTAATTTATGATTATCTTTTAATAGCTAGTAAACACGATTTAGTATGATTAAATAACACTACCACAGCTAGCCATTGTGTGTTTACAATGTACATACCTGGTACTCCCACAATAGCTGCCACCTTCTGCCAAGCTGCTTTTTTTTTTTTTTTTTTTTTTTTGTTAAGTGTCACCTTAAATGAAAAGGATTAAATGGTACAGGGAACTGGCTAATGACAAGTATCACCTTTTCTTCCTTTTTTAATTTTTTTTTAATAGATGGAATGGAACATGAATTGTGGGGAGTAAAAAATGGTGAAACAAAAACATGATTGGTTGACGCTTCACTGTGTCATTGGAGCACTGAAAAAAGTTAAGGCCAGTTCAACTCTGATTTGTAGCACGTCATGCAGTGACAAGTGTCATTTGCTTCCATTGAAAATGACTTACAGCCTGTTGCTATGTCGCCGGTAGTCTGAACATACAGTCACATCTCTATGCATCTCTACCTTGAAGCATTGTAGTTTATTAATAAATGTTTAAGTCTTCTGCCCAGGAGTTGATGCCCTTAACATCCAGAGGAGTTCTGGTGAATTGTGCATTTTCCTGCCTGGCCTTGGATGAAAGCTCAGTGTGTATTGGATGAGGGTTTTCACTTTAACTGTGTGATTATGTCATAGGAACGCCAGGAGGCGGAGAAAATGTTCAAGGGCAAACGAGGTGCTCAACTTGCAAAGGATATTGCCAAGCGAACAAAAACGTAAGATGAAAGTCTTTGTTAGACAGCAGCTCCTCAGAACCACTGCATCCTGGCCGATGAAATGGTGAAATTATGCAATAAACAACAAGACACCACCTATTGTAAACACTATGTCTGCGCAAATCAGAACACACACATAATGACAGACAGTCATATGTGAATTGTGAGATCTGCCATATTTTTTTTAAAATGATTTGTATTCATTTATGACAAAATTCCAAACATATTTTAAATGATTTAGGAGTATTTCACAATTCATGGAAATCCTTTTTTTTTTTTTTTTTTTTTTTTTAAAAAAATTGTTGTTTTCTTGGCCCAGCAAATGCAGCACAAACATACCTTCCTAGGTGGAAGTGATACATCTATAATTTGGCCTTAACTCTACCGTTTAAATCTGAAGCCAGAAACATTCACCTCAGTGTTGCTCAGGACTGCTGTCTTTGGACAATGTATCAGTTTATTTGACACAAGAAAAGATACTACACTGGTTGAGAGTCCAGAGAAGCCCATGTGTGTCCATGTGTTGTCTAACTAGGGTGTGTTCCTTTCAGATTCACTCCTGGAGTGGCAGCGCAGCTTGAGAAGAAGAGGACGGGGCCGTCTCAAGCAGATGTGGAAGCCATCAAGGTTCATTTTCTAACAGCACTGTATTTCTGGGTTTTTGGGGTGTTTTTAATATCCGAGTGGGGGGGGGGGGGGGTAACCCTTGTCTCTGTTGTTTGGATATGAAGTCGGGTTTGTGCGCTCCCAGCTGCCAGTGTCTGTACTCCTCCAAAGATCATTTGTGAGGGAAGATGCTCCACACTGTAACAACACTGTATAGTCGCAAGTGGAGTGAGTGTTTTTATAGCTTGCAGAACTCCAACAGAGTGAGAAGTGTACCTTCTAGCTTCACGTTTATTTCAAGTCATTCATATTAAATCAGTAACTTAAGCTGATCACCTTAATATTTTTGAAACACCTTCAGTATTTGGTAGAAAGTATTAGATGGGACTCTGTATGGGTAGATAACAATTATGTATGGACTTGTTTCGGAGGATCCCTATCAGCTACATTATGATAAACTGCACAGCTGTTCTATTTTGTGGTATTTCAGTGTATTTAGTTGTATTTAGTTGGTCTCTGGTGTTGGACGTGAATTCAGGCCTCCACTGACTCCTGGTCAGGCTGACCTTTGACCTCTACACAGTAGATGCTGTGAGCAGTTTTGGTCTGGTGTTCACATACAGCCAAAGAGCATCTTTGAACAGAGACAGGGGTTACAGTCACATAACAATTCAACCTCCATGACTACTAAGCAAACTCCATCCACTGATGAAGATGGTGAGATGTGGTTGAAAGCTTCAGAAAAAGCCAGGGACTGAACCTTGAGTGAAGTTCAACAATGAACATTTATGCTTATATTTAACCTTTTTGTCATATTTCACTCTTAATCTGTTAGTCACAGTGTAACTTTGAAGCATGTTTGAAATGACATGGTTTGATGTAGATAATGTAATGCATTAAATAACTGTCAGACAACCTCACTGGAGATAAAGCACCATTGATAAACTAAAATAACCTGGATTAAGATTGATATCTCATGCAGTGGACTTGCTGAATGTAAAATGATCCATGAGAATAGAATTTATCAGACCATATCACATGAGATTTACATGCGTGTGTTTGTATTTCAGAATGCGATTGCTAACGCCTCATCATTGGCAGAGGTGGAGAGGCTGAAAGGGATGCTGCAGGCTGGTCAGATCCCTGGCCGAGATCTCAGACAAGGTCAGTGCTGACCACATACTATTCCAGAACTCTACTAAGGCTGTATTCACACCAAATCAGGCGGTGCAGCGCAGAGGTGTGGGTGTGGGTGTGTTTATTTGTGCTCTAGAATGTAATCGCTGTGAAACAATCACAAAATAATGTTTTATTGATCTGATTCACCGGCTGTCTCACTACCAGTGCTCCCTCACGTCATTCACACTCTAGCTCACTCAACCACAGCTTCTTGCTCTCGTTCTCTCTCTCTCTTGCTCGCTTTATTGGCATGAATGTCAGATGAACAATATTGCCAAAGCGTCAAGGATAACACAATTCATTAAATAAAATAAAATCCATGAATCTTTCTCTCACACACACAGCAAAGTCTAACTTTACTTTTAACATTATCAGATGGAGATAAATGTCCTCCCCTCCTCTTAATAACGTCTTTATTCTCCCTCCATGGTAGAGTTTACAGCTCTGATCAGGCTGATCTCTGGCTGTGATTGGCCACCGCAGCCTTCAGCCGCACTAATGTTGTGTTGCATTTCTCTAAAAGTTGACTCTGGCTCGACTTTCCATCCGCAGGCCCGTGTGGCCAAAACGTCCACAGCCTAAACACACTACCCCCATTCAAATGAATGGAAGGACTGACGTTTTCGCCAGACAACCTGATTTGGTCTGAATACAGCCTAACACTGTCAAAGCTGGTGAATTTTTGAGACCAGTGTAAATTTCCTTTAATCTGGTTACTCTGTTACACTCAAAAATGTGCACTGAGGCAGAAATATAGCCTATCAGAGTATTAGTTTCAGATTAGTAATTGTCGGTAGTAGTCGTTTTTTGTTTTTTTTTTTTTTGTTTTTTTTTACAATGTTTCATAATGAAAAGAACAAACCAACAATAAATTGATCTACTAACAAGTATTGTGTGTGTGTATCTGATATGTCTTATTCCTCTTTGCCATAGACCTCCGTTGTTGTCCAGAAACAATGAGCCACACTGCTGCACTGTGGGAATGTGGTTCTTTTTACAGCTTCACTAGCTTGTGCTACATAGCACAAACTCTTGACTTTGTACTGAAGTTCTTTGAGAAATTTATAATGTAGTATCAACAAAAAAAAGTACACAACAAGCAAGTGAAGCTCTATAAATGGAACTGCATTTCCATGCATGCACAGTGGTTTCTGCCGTACACCCAGTGCACCCAGACACGTTTTTAATTGTTTTTGGACAACAGAGCACTACAGCACAGAGGAATAAAATATATCAGGCTTTGGATACAAATCCAATACTTAATAGGATGAGTTCACTTTTGGTTTGGCTCGGCACGTGAGAATTTTTGACAATAAAAAAAAATGTTGTTATATATGTTTAAATTGTTTTTTACTTAAGTGCTAAACACAGTTGGTGTGAGGTGATCTCTTTATTACTGTCTGTCTTCAAAACTCAGACAGGCCGGTTTGGCTGCTGAAACGCATTTAATTTGAAGTTAAACTGCTCAGTTTTCAGTATCTGGTGCTCTTTGTGCTGTACAGGTCCAGCTGGGATGGAGGAGGAGGAGGAGGAGGAGGAAGAAGAAGAGGAGGAGGAAGAGGAGGAAGATGGTGACCCTGCACAGATGGTGGCACATATGAGTGGAGGTGCTGTAGAGGAGATGGATGAGGGAGATGAAGAGGGTGATGTAGAAGATATGGATGAAGAGCCACATGTTAATGGCTCCTGAGTACCCTGAAAGCATTTTTGTTTTTTCTATGTTGTAGATTTCTTTGTGTTGGACATTTATCAGGGCTGTTTTATTTAGTACAATGACATACATTAAACTGATTTCTTATACTCCTGTGTGGGACCAGTTTCTTTAAGCAGCTAGCTGACATTCCCAGCTGAATGCAGTCCATCCGGGTATATGTTCTCTAAATGGTCCTATGTTTTGAAGGGGTGTCACAGCTTGTTAGTGTGTCACTTTAGAGTTGGAGGACACACAAGAGATTGACCTTTAAAAAAAAAAAAAAAAAAAAAAAAAAAAAAGAGGGGGCGGGGGTCAAAATCAAGCCAATAGAGGCCAAGATATCCTGACTTATCGTCCCTAGTGTGGGTCATGCTCCATAGAACACGGAATCCTGCATTTCCCATAATGCAACCTATAGCATCATTTCTTCTGATGCTTGCCTGGTAAATACACATCTTTCAAACTTCATGCCCCAATTTCTAACATAGACTCCCCGTTCTAAATGTTGAGTCTCCAAGCTTGAGCAGAAATAACCCTGTTGACCTCACTATGACATCATTGGGGTTATTTTCTGACTGACAGAGCTCCTACAGAGCTGGAGGTTTTGTATATCCCAATAATTCATTTGCAGTGTTAGAATAAAAAAACATTTGTCAGTTTCTTTTGGAAGAATAAGCACCAGCACTTGAAAAGGGATGTTATTACTGGGAAAAAAGCATATTACAAAAGATGGTTTTGATATGTCGATTTGTTTGTTAGATTTTTTGGAAACAATACTTTTAAGATAAACTGCGTGGAAAATAATGTATTATTGTATGATGCTGTTTTCATATGAGTTGCCTATCAAACTATCACCAAGTCTTCTGGCATGGAGATCATATTTTACTTTTTTTTCACTTCCATAAAGAATTAATCTGGAATAAACAATGTATTTCAGCAACAACAAGAAAAAAATCTTCTCAGGAATTTATATGCGAGGTGATCGTTTTGATCAGCATGGTAGTATGTGTTTTTGAACAACCAAGCTTAGATCTTTCCTGTTAAATTAACAGAGTTTAACAAGGTCTCTCTTCTAATGAAAAATCATTTTGGTTTTGAAAAGCCAGTTTATGATCATGGATAAACAATCCAAATTGCAATTAACAAAATTATAAGGAGTGTGCCATAATAAGAAATAGATATCTCCAAGGGTTCACAGAAATTCCACTGTCTAATGTGGAGGGGTTGCTGCCTTTTAAGTACCCACCTGAATCAATGGGGTTGAGATCTGGTGACTGAAGGTCATAGCATATGATTCACATCATTTTCTTTCTCATCAAAGCATTCAGTGACCCCTCGTGCCCTGTGAATTGGGGCATTGTCATCCTTGAAGAGACCACTCCCTTCAGGATAGAAATGTTTCATCATAGGATAAAGATGATCACTCAGAACAACTCTGTATTGATTAGTGACTCTTCCCTCTAAGGGGACAAGTGGACCCAAACCATGCCAGCAAAATGCCTTCACAGCATAACAGAGCCACCAGATCCCCTCAGTGTATTGGTCAAGCATTCAAACCTGTACCAGTTTTTCCTTTAATGTGTCACCTGTCTCTGTGTATAGATAGATAGATAGATAGACTTTATTAATCCCACAAGGGAAATTATTGCGTTACACGAGCATAGTCAACTATAGTCAAGAAGAACTGACAATAACATGACAACAAATGGCAATAAGTTAAAAGGCAGAATTGCAGGTGTGCATAGCAAGACACCAAACATTCAATAGTTACAGGATGTAAAATATATACATCAAAAACAGTAATAGGGAAAAATTAATAATGTGCACACGACAAAGTGGCAATGAATAATACATACACTGTATTCAATATAAGTCTGATGAAAAACAATATTTACAGATGTGCAATGATGTGTTCACCTGTCGCACAGAGGTGAGCTGTTGTGCAGTGTCCCAGGGGTTAAGATAGGCGCCTCGTCTGTTTTTTACGGAGGCCGCGTCAAGCAGCACAGAGCAGATCGAGCTGGGCAGGAAGTCAGACGCAGAAACAGCATTGAGCATCCGGTCAATTTTCAAAATAAAATACCCCGTGCAGACCGGTCGTATATCAACAATAAACGCAATTAAAACAGACGAATAAAGAAAGCATTTAACTACGTAGCCCACTTAACCATAGCAGAAGCATAAAGATCAAGGAAAGTGACCAAATCAACGAAAGCTGAGCAAGTTAACAAAATTGGGCAGTTTAGTTGCCCTGCTACTTCAGTAATTACGGTAGCCTTAAGGCACTCTATAAGCTTTGACTAAGCTGCTGTAATTGCTGTAGTAGGAGTACAACTGACTTTAAACGACGGGTGGCTGCCCCGCGGTGAAGACGCTCCGCTTCTGACACGCCCCCGGTGGAATAAGGCGCTGTGCAGAGGACGGAGCAAAACCGCGTCGGAGCCGGAGCACGGCGCACACGCGCCTGGTGGAATCCCGGGGTTATCCTGTATCATTCTTTATGACAGCGGAGCTAAATGAGTCTGTTGGAAAATGAGCCCCTCTGTCTCTGGAGCGGGATGGATTGTTCACGATGGACAGCAGTTTGTCCAGTGACTTCCTGTTCCTCACTGACTCAAACGTCTCCAGGTTTTGACCAATGATAGATCCGGCCTTGGGAATGAGTTTGTTGATCCTGCTGGCACCTCTGGCGCTGATGCTGCTCCCCCAGCAGACCACAGCACAGTAGATCGCGCTCGCAACCTTAGACTGGTAGAAGATCTCCAGCATCTTGTTGCATACATTGAAAAATCTGAGTTTCCTCAGAAAATAGTCTGCTCATCCCCCTCTTGTACGCAGCGTCAGCGTCGGTCCTCCAGTCCAGTCTGTTATTCAAATGGACACCCAGGTACTTGTAGGGCTCCACTTTTCCAACCTCCTCTCCCATGATTTTAATGGGCTTGGCCACGGTCCCCGTCCTCCTAAAATCGACCACCATATAGTGATGGTAAAGAAGAAGAGTAATAATAAGAACACACACATATATGTGTGTGTGTGTGCGTGCGCGCGCGCGCGCGTATAAAATGTACAATCTATGATCTGAATGCTCGGGTTTCCCACAGTACTGAAATGCAGCACGAGGCAAACACGTCATCCTAAATGTTGCTCAGCGTTTTAAGTTTAGCTAGTCTGTTAGCTAGCAACACAGGAAGGAGAACCCACCACGTTCAGTCATTTTAGAGCCGGGTTGCTAATCGACACGGGGGACACGTATTTCGTGGTCTTCACAGACAGCGTTAGTGTTGCTCTGAAATGGAAGATGTGGAAATTACAGATGTAGATGACGGTGACTTGCCTCAGGTGGAGAAGGCGCCCGTCAAAAACCAGGATCTGACTTTCCTCAGCCTGTCTGGTAAGTTGGCATGATAACACGACTCATTTATTTTTATGTTGGAATACTGTGGTTTATAGTAACGTTAACGGGAAAAGAGTATCTTGTGCTATCGATTGGGAGTTTTATGTTTTGAGGCGTGATGGCCACTTGGCTGGCGATGGGAAATGGAGTAATAAGTAGTATGCTAGTGGTTAGCACTGTATATTATGAATTACACTCATCAGCTGGTTGAGTTTAGCCAGCTGCTGCACTGTTATCATGGATGTATTAGAAGATCTTATTTTACATCCATGACTGTGATTCCCGTGTATCTTGTCCTCTCAGGATGTTAACGTCAGTACTTTGTGCCACTTGAGGCTCAACAAACCAAAAATGTAAATCTAAAATATCACACGTAAGATGATAGTTAATTACTTCTCCATTATTACCCTCAGTCGGCCCTATGAGGCGAACAACAGTCCACTATTGACCCAAAGTAAATCTTTAATAACACTTTTGAAAATACCATGAGATTTATCAACATAGAGACATACAAAACAACCAAGGCACTAAATAGATCCTACAAACGACAGTCAAAAGATAACAGCAACACTAAATAAAATCTTAGGCGGAGAAGCAGCATGACCAGCAGTCCACAAATAAGAAGCCTCTCCCTGCAACAGGAACCTAGAGCATTTAACCACTGCCTGTCCTGGACCAGGTGCACCTCACTGAGGACTGATAGGTGTGGAAGACCTCGGCGGAGCAAGAGTCAGGAGAGGAAAAAGGACAAACAGCACCAGGAACACATTCAGCCGTAACACACCCACCCTTAAAACAATGAATAAATAGTTTGCCACACAATCACACACAAGTACAAAAACATTTCAAACTCAACGCGGCACTAGTACAGCACATCAGAGTTCACCAGGACAAATTACCATCATACTATTTATTCATTGCATTGCATTTCACTTGAAATGAGATGAGTGCTACTTACCAAGGCTGTATGTTAAAGGTACAGCTGTACACATACAGCCGTAACATCAATCATCATTTTAATGCAATCTGTTTTTAATAAACAAATACGGTAGTCAGAAGTGTTTGCTCATTTCCCTCCCAGCAGGAAATCTTCTGTCTGAGTATGGATGGTACCTGCTGGCTGTGACTGTGCTGGTCTACCTGATCATCCAGCACCTGAGCAAGAGAAGATCCAGCCAGAACCCCCGCAGCCCACTCCCACAAACACCACAAGGTCAGCACCAGCATGTACCAACACCTTATATTGTACAAAGGTCAGATCAGATCAGAATTTCATATTTTAGAGGTCCATTTTAAACACAGTGTAGGGCTGAGCAGTATTGGAAAAAAATCACACTACAATGTTTTTGGTTTTTGCAGTCTACTTTTTTTTTGTAATCCTTTTAAGAAAGCCAAATAGCTTCATTGGATATAGAGTATGTAGCTGTTAGGTTCTGTGGCACCAGTTAGAAAGAAGTAGTTCCTGTGTAGTGATTATGATATATGGGACACTGTTTCTGTGAAGATGTAGAAGTATATTTAGTCTATATACCCTTCTAGATCAGACGTCATAATGTGCTTCACAGGACAAGACGTAAGATAGAAATGATTTTTAAAAAAAAGGAGATGAAAATAAATAGGGCCCGGCCGATACTGGAGTTTTGGGGCTCATACCAATATCAGGAGTAAAAAAAAATTCCAATCTAGATATATAAGCTGATAATCTTATCTCTTAGCACATTATATCAAATGTGCTTATCAAACACTTGTGATAAGATATGTAATGGAGACATGATATTTTATAGTTTAACAATGACATCAGTGCAGTGAAACTGTAAACTTCACTGGGAATTGAATCATTATAAATAACTATAAATAAATATAGAACACAGAACAAACAACATGTATGTATGTTTTAAACTTGAATTAAGAAAAAGGATCAAATATACATAAAATGTTGCCTATATAACTTTAAAAAAATAGATAATATATCAGCGCATATCGGACAACATATATTCCAATACTGATATATGTGTCCATGTATACCAGGACATGCTGTATCTCTCTGCTGTGGCTCAGTAAGGAAACACTAACTAATGATTCTTTTCACACTTAATAATCTGTTGATTGTTTTTGTCCAATTACAGTTTTTCCTCAATTGCTTAAGCATGTTTTTTTGGAAGACTGTTGCAGTTCTTAAAACACTCATCTGTGTATATTCCTTCTTTGCAATGAAAATAAAGGATTTCTATTCTATTCTACACTTCATCACTTCCACCAAAATGATACGTCCCCTTTTTATCGTCGCTTAAATCAAGAGTGTCAAATGTCTGAGTAACTATGTCAATATGACAGAAGTTCTCTTATATTTCATTGAGACTTCCATACATCCACCCAAAAGAAAAAGTCAAACATCCTCTGCAGCCAACAGGCCTAAAGAGAACAGAGAAATATGAAAGTACAGTAAAAACAAACATCTTAAACACAACAAATGCATGTAAATAAGGGATGATGTAAATGCCATCCACATACTCCTGTCTGTCTGCTCACACACTTACATCAGATATTTGCCTTTACAGTATACACAAAAGTGTTTTTGCAGAATCCTGGCCTACATGTCTCTGCCATGAAGAACATCCCTCTTCCCTCCTGTGTGAGTGGGCTGTATGTGTCCCCGTATGATGTCTGTCTGATTCACGTCCAGAAACTGCGGCACCTATGTAAAACTCAGTTTCACCCTCTGTGTGTACATGTGTTTTGATCATCATGATTTTTTAAATGTTTTTCTAAAGATGCCGTGTTAGTGGCAAGAAGACAAGAAGCCATGGAAGCAGCTCGGAGAAAGATGCAAGAGGAGCTGGACGCCAAGGCAGCCCTCTTCAGAGAGAAGCAGACACAGGTGCGGTACTGAAGCACGATGTTTGTCCTCATCAGCAAGATGATGAGTCTGTCCACGATACCTAAACTGAATGTGTACTGTGTTTGCTGAGCAGCAAGAACAAGAGAAGAGGAGGCAGAAAATCGAGATATGGGAGAGTATGCAACAGGGAAAGAGTTACAAAGGAGCCACAAAAGTCTCTCAGGTGAGTTTCATCACCTGGAACTTTGTCTTTTAACATTGCTATGCCTCTCCACAGAGATGAAATGTGCAAAAAAAAAAAAAAAGTGTTTTCAGTTTCTCCATTTGTAGTTTTTAGAGTAAATTGAATTCTTAAAGTTGTAATCTGTCAGATTTCTGTCCTGGTTGATTTGACGACAGCTTTGGTTACAGTGTGGTTTAATACTACAGCAAACACTCAGATAGTACTCTGCCAGAAGAGCAGCTGATGTATCTGTTAACAGCTCAAGCAGGCAAACATATTGTTTTAATAAAGAATAATAATAATAATCACAACATTGGTCTGATGTCATGCAGTACACAGTGAAGTTGGTTAGGAGTCTCTTCATCTAAGGTCTGAAACACACACTTCAAACTAAACTATAGATGGATTTCACGCGTTGTTGCACGCGTCACCTGAAAATTGCAGTTGGGGTTGCTATCACATGAAACGATCATGCTGAGCAGCGTCTTTTATTCAGACAGGAATTCTTCCTCCGTGAGTGATTCAAAGGACACACAACGCGTCTTCTGTGTTTTCTCTTCTGTGCAGTAAGCACGTTATTCTCTGACATATTAAATACTGATCTGCTGTCACAACAGAAGCACACAGTTTTTTTTTTTGCCAGTTGAATGATTTTTCTGTCTGGATAACATTACTCTCTTTGGTCTCCTCTGACTCGCATCACTTCGGTGTGTCTCTGTGACGTATGTCTCCGTTATTAGACGACTACTCCGGTATAGAAGTATGGAATAGTGATCATAATAGTTTTGTGAATACTCTTAACCAAGGTTAACAGCACCACAGAACAGTGTGTGTTTTCAAATGTGCCCACATTGGTGTGGATATGATCTGAGTTTCTTACTGCTGAATCTGATGAATATATTTCACTGCAGACCACTGAAGAGGCCAGTTCATCAACAGCTGTGCTGAAACCAAAGAACAACAAAAAGCCACTTCGCAGTGCTGGTATGTATTTCACAGGATTGGAGCTGAACCACACACTCCTTTTAAATATTCAGTGGGAAGGAATTTAATTATGGGTTAAAGGGCAGGTTCACAATTTTTTTTTATTGTGAACCTGCCCTTTAATTGTGTGTCGCTAGTTCCTGCTTTTGGTTTTTTTTTAATATGGTGGTTTTAATTTTTAAAAATATCGGCCATTCTCTTTTATAATGTACCTGGAATTATAATTCTATGGTCTCCACCCATGTATACTGTGCTTTCCCTTTAATAGACAAACTGATCTCATTCATCAATTATTGACATTAATTTCCTGTGGCCTCTACTTTGCCACCTTGATCAGTGTTAAAAGGTAACATAACCCTAGTATTTCACCGCCCTCTCTGGTTGAAAGTTTCAAGCTTGTGTGTGTGTGTGTGTGTGTGTGTGTGTGTGTGTGTTCCAGACTACAATCCTCTGACTGGAGAGGGAGGAGGCTCCTGCTCCTGGAGACCGGGCAGGAGAGGGCCGTCATCTGGTGGATGAGGTTAAAGAAGGTCAGAGACATTGGTCTGCGTGACCTTTGACCTCTGACATCCTCAAGTGCACACTGACTGACTGAACCAAGCTGACAATCTCACCAAGCCCACACATTAAGATTTTTTTTTTTTTTTTTAACTTGCTCCATTGATCAGTTTGCATCATTAATAGCATATACCTGCTGTCCTGTTTGATTTTATTTACTGTCTAATCTCTGCGCTGCAGCCTTGTAAAGCATCACATTTATTGTGTGATTATATTGAATCACGCTGTCCAGGGCTAAATGTATTGTGGAGTTGAAAGCTTGTAATGAAGCCTTTCCTGTAAATGGTACCTAACCAGCAGGTTTGGCTGATAAATTTCACAGTCAGTGCATTTTTTCTAATATTTTCATATGTTTATCAGTGTGTACCTCCATAGTTTTAGAGTTGATGTAACTACAGCGATTGTAGCTGGAGGACAGATGGTTAATTACAACAACTAATATGTTCTCATTATATAGTTACAGACATTTTCATCTGTCAAAATGTAAGGAGGATATTGTACTGTTGCACACATTTTTATGCAATAAAGATAAAGATATGGTCACAGGGAGTTTGAAATTGTCCAGTTGGGAATCCAATGCTTTTGTAGCTGTCTTTAGTAATGAGTGGAACGGCACAGTGATGAATGGAATCCAGTGGTTTAAGAGTAGTGGTGAGAAGTGTAATGGAATGTGAGTATCATGATTTTTCTGTTATTAAAGCAGAAACAGGTTCTGTTCTGGTACAAGAATACAATGTGAAGTTTTAGGGGTCTCTTCTGTTTTTGTTTTTTTTTCATTGTTTTTAAAGGAGACATTATGCTTTTTGTGAATTTGTTATTTATACACTGCTATGATGTCACATATACATAGAGTATAGACATACAGTAAACATTTACGCATGAGGCACAACAACGTAACTTCATTTATTATCTATCTATCTTATAGCATTTATAGTCAATGACAGTGTTTTTATATTGATGCAGTAGGGGCAGATAATATAGATATAATAGTAGAAGTGAAAAAGTTGTTTTCTGGTTTTGGTTTAATTTATATTCCAATGGCGATTTGAAGAAGAAAACGGGGAAAGCACTTGAATTTCTGTTTTTTTTTTTTAATTCATATGAAAAACGTATAATCCATATATTTTTTTATCCTGTTATCAAACAAGCTGAACACAGCTTTGGATACACGGGCAGCTGTGGATGTGTAATGTGAGTAATCATTTGAGTTTGTGAATGGTGCATCGCTTGCTTCCGCAAGGAATTGTGGGACGTAATTATCTCCTTTCCTTGGTAAAGGATGTCCAGGTGTATCCTATGCTAAAGGATATTACAGAGGAAGCATTGAAGCACCTGTCCTTAATATTTAGAGAATGCGACCAGCTCTTATCATGGCTGCATCTTAGATACTTCCAGGTCATTTCATTCAGTGAACCTTTCTAAGCAAAAAAGACTATTCGACCGCAGCCCAAGTATGTTAGCCATGGTGTTAGTTTGTCTCATGGGTCTGTTTTTTTTTTTTTACTATTTTCTACATTGAAGAAGAATACTGAAGACATCAAAACTATAAAATAACACATATGGAACCATGTAGTAAACAAATCAAAATATCTTTTATATTTTAGAATTCTAGTAGCCACTGTTTGCCTTGATGACAGCTTTGCTCACTCATTCTCTCAGCTTCATGAGGTAGTCACCTCAAATGCTTTTCAATCAAGGTGAGCCTTGTCAAAGGTTGTGTTTGAGGCTATCAGTTGTGGCATACCAACGCGGTGTTGATATATAGCAAATAGGCCTATTCCACTACTGTAGTAATCCATATTATGGCAATAATCACTCAACCAAGTAAAGAGAAAGACAGCCCATCATTACTTTAAGACATGAAGGTCAGTCAGTCTGGAAAATTTCAAGAACTTTGAAAGTTTCAAGTGCAGCTGCAAAAACCATCAAACACTACAATGAAACTGGCTCTCATGAGAACCGGCCCAGCAATGGAAGACCAAAAGTTCCCTCTGCTGCAGAGGAGAAGTTAATTAATAAATTAGTTACTAGCCTCACAAATCTCCAATTAACAGCACTTCAGATTACAGCCCACATAAATGCTTCTCAAACTTCAAGTAGCAGACACATCTCAACATCAGCTGTTAAGAGGACACTGCGTGAAACAGGCCTTCATCAAATTGCTGCACAGGAACCACTCCTGAGGGAGAACAATAAGAAGAGAATTGCTTGAGCCAAGAAACACAAGGAATGGACATTAGAACAATGGAAAACTGTACTTTGGTCTGATGAGTCCAAATTTGAGATGTTTGATTCCAACCGTTGTGTCTTTGTGAGACTCAGAGAAGGTGAACAGATGGTATCTGTGTGTGTGGTTCCCACCGTAAAGCATGGAGGATGAGTGGGGATGGTGGGTGGGGGGGAATTCAGAATTCAAGACACACTTAACCAGCATGGCTACCATAACATACTGCAGTGACATGCCATCACATCTGGTTTGTGCTTAGTGGGACCACTAGTTGTTTTCCAATAGGACAATGACCCAAAACACATCTCCATGCTATGTAAGGGAGGGGTATTTGACCAAGTACGACAGTGATGGAGTGCCTCGTCACATGACCTGGGCGTCGACAATCGCCTGACCTAAACCCAATTGAGATGGTTTGGGTTGAGTTGGACCGCAGAGTGAAGGAAAAGCAGCCAATAAGTGCTCAGCAGATGTGTGAACTCCTTCAAGACTGATTGAAAAGACGTCCAAGTGACAACCTCATGAAGCTGGTTGACATAATGCCAAGAGTGCGCAAAGCTGCTATCAAAGCAAAAGATGGCTACTTTGACAAATCAAAAATATGAATGATATTTTGGTTTGTCAAACACTTTTGTTTACTACATGATTCAGTATGTGTTATTTTATGACGTAGAACATACTAAAAAATAAGAAAAACCCTTGAATGAGTAGGTGTGTCCAAACTTTTGACTGGTAGGCTACTGTGTGTGCCCACGCTAATGAAGGAACATGTCATCCAGTGCAGCAGTGTGCCTCATTGATGTGTTTTTAATATTTTTTGGACAACAATGGAGCTCTATGGCACAGAGGAATAAGATGTATCAGGCTTTGGATACACACAATACTTATTAGTAGATCAGTTCATTGTTGGTTTGGATCTGCAAATGAGATTTGTTTACAATAAGAAAATATAGAAAATCACCACTACATTATACTTTAAGTGTATGAGCCTACAGGTAAGCAGACAAGTTAGACCCACCTCTGAGATGTGCCAATACACAGAACACATTACACCTATGATTTGTAATTAAAATCATGTTGTGCATTAGTGCCAACTAGCCCCATCACAGGGTTGGTTGGCACAATGTTAAAATGCTATGGTTACTAAAAATGAAGCAACCAATTAAAACAACTTGAATATTTAATTCAAACAAGAACCAAAAAACATGAACCTTTAATAGAATATCTGCTCATTTTGAAAACCAAACATTTTAAGCAATTCATCAGTAAGAATGTCTAATTACTTTTTCCACTGACCATTCAAAATAATAATAATTAACTGACAATATAAACATTGTTTTTAATCTTTCAAAATACCCCAACAAAATATACATTAACAGTTACAAGTTCATGAACGAGAAAGCTATTGTTAAAACATTTGTCATTATAAACAATTATCTTTCAAAAAAATGTAAATATCACATAAACATAACACTAGTGAAGCCAATAAAAGCCCATTACACCATAGTTTGTACAACATACATTTTCCCTGAAATGTGATGATGTACCCTTAGTTTTAAAATTCACAGCCATGAACCTACAATAGGCCTATAGTTATTTCTCCTTGTCTAACTCTCTCTCTCCTCGTGTGTGTGTGTGACTGATCTCAGTCTGACTCTGAGTCACAGGAGTCATAGTGGTACTGGGATTTGGGTTTTTTACAGTGGTACTGGGAGTGTTTTTTTGGAGATGGGGAGTGAACAATATGCCCACTTTTTACACATAACTAACTGAATCCAGAATTCCCCTGGCCGGCTGTTGGAGAAGGGCTCAATACACACAATACAGTATTACTCCTCTGACTGATGATGACTCACATCTTGTCTTATTAGCAGCGGGAGCTTTGACCTTTGGAGTTTTGGGTTGTTTCTTGCTGTTTTTGGATGGTTTTTTGTTTTGTTTTGTATTTTTTTGGCTCTTTTTTGCATTTTCTTTCTCCTCCTCCAAATCTTTCTACATGGGTGTGTCTGTCGGAGTGTCCATTTTCCTTTTTCTCCTGACAGCACCTCCCACTTTCCTAGGCCCAGCTTTGGAGAAAGGCCACAGTTCCTTAGGGGAAACCCTCCCAGTGCTGCTGGGTCCAGGCACAGCATTGTCCAGGTTTGGGTGGAGCGGTGTCACACAATTGTCCATGTGAGCCTGCAGCACAAGGGTTGGGTTTGCCTGGTCTGTAACGTAGGATGGGGTGAAATCCTTGTCAGAAAAGATGTCCTGTTAAAAGGGAACACCCCCTTTGCTCTGAACCGTGCCTCAATGTTTTCCTGGGTTGCAGCTGCTGGACATGCTGTGGCAACAATCCCAGGCACATCATAGATGGACATGGTTTTGCCCGACTTTGTCAGTATCAATCCATTGCATGCTGTATTTATGTGCCTCTTCAGAGGCCCATACACGGTGCAGTCAAGTGGCTGCAGCTGATGGGAGCAGTGTGGGGGGATGGACAGCACCACGAAGCGATTCTTCTTGGCATAATTAAGGCCACTGACTGACAGATGCGACTCATGGAGAAGGAGGTCTTCATTGAACACTTTGTGGATGCCACAGAGGGTTTCAGAAATTCAAGGAAGCGTTCCTCCTTCATCCAGCCTGATGGGTTCGCCCCTCCCCTTACAGCCAACAGGGTTTATTATGAAATGGTCCCTGAAGTGCACCCTAGGGAATGGGAAATATGGTGGAATGCTGTTCCCTGTCGCAGAAACTGCACATGCAAGGATCATGACTGTCCCTTGCTCCACAGATGTGAGGGGCCTGATTTATTTCGAGCCCCACTTGGCAACAAGTCTATTTGGTCTGTGGACTGTGGTGACTGTGGGCGATGGCAAGCTGGTAAGTCAGCTTTCTGACTTCTGCCGGAGACAGGCCATAATAAATATTCCCTGACTTTTTAAGTATTTGACCAACTCCCTTTCCATCTCCATTGAGAACAGTCGTCTGTTTATTTTGTAACCAGCAGAGAGGTGCTTGTTACTCTCAATTTGGTCAGGGGTCAATTTGTCTGAAAGGGAATATCAAAATCTATATATAGCAGTACCGCGTATACTTTTATTCTGTAGTTTCACTTGCCACATTGCTGCAAGCAATAGCTGTGGTCTTCCCCTTTCAGACATCCTTACAAATGTTTGCACTATTGTCACACCAACAAGAACATTTGTAAAGTTTAAAAATGTTTCTAAATACAAAAATCATATTTAGAACAACTACATTTTCAAATTTCAAAATCTCAAAAAATTTGAATAAAGGAAAATGTGATCAAAATCACTAGCTAGCTAAACTAGTTTATGACCAGTTGCTAAGTTACTAACTTTAGTAGTGTGTGTGTGCATACTGTATATAAAACAAACACACACACTATTAATGCTGTGTGTGCAACTGGTAGCGATTGTGATCAAGCTAGCAAATATGAAATTTGATTAGCCTTTATTAACAAATATAATTTAAGGTTATGAAATGTGATTCCATTTTCATTTCATTCTGGCCTAACTGGGTGGGAACGTTACAGAAATAGCAACATGTAATGATAAAAATACCATGAAAATTTTGATTCTTACTCACTCCCCACCCCCCAACACACACACACACACACACACACACACACACACACTATTAACTATTATCTATTAACTAGAAGTAACACAATATCTAATATCTCTGTTTAACACAGTTATGGGATACATTTAGTCCACAGACCACTTTTTTACTTTCAATACTATAACACTGAAATGTTTCCTTCACCAAAAAAGTGAGCGACTTTCAGATGTTTTAACATAGTAGATGAGTGTAGGCGAAGAAATCAAGCATTACGATGTTACATTTTTGTTTCTGTGACCTTCAAAGGACCAGAAAATAGGCGTGTACCAACTCCGGTCTTCCCTACACTGTACATTTCAGCAATTCAGAAACACAGTCTGGTGACAATTTTTTAGTGAGGTAATTCGATGGATTTGAAAGATTTGTATGTCTATAACATTCAGCGACGGGTTGCTGTAGAGGACTACAAGCACGCGGGGGAGCTCGAGACCAGAGAGCTGGTTGAGAGACATGCTGCGTTTGAGGGCATGGCGTGACACCTCTTTAAAATAATTTGTATTCTTTCTTTTATAAAACTTTTACTTCACTCTCAGTTTAGCCGGCTTAGTTTTAAGTGTAGTGTTTGTTCTGAAGTTGCATAGATGTAGTTACAGTTACAGACCCATTGCCTATTTTTGGAAGGTTTACTATTTTTTAAAATAGAAGTTCATAATCTTATGTGTATTATTTTACTATAACAGAATAGATTTTTAAATAGTCTACTGCTTCTGAGGTTTTCCGTCATGTAGCACAAACGTTGAAATAACTACATCAACAATTGCTTGTATTCCTCATATGAAAAAGAACATATATTCCACGTGTTTCCATTTTATTTTATTTCTACATTTTTACATTGCATTTCTTAGCTGTTTCACAGGGCTTGTTTCTAATGTTGTTTTTGCAGTTTTTCCACAGGTCTGAATTTTATTTTAATTTCTGCCGTCTAGGTTAGTGTAGGGCTATTACTTGGTAAAGCAGTGGAAAACCATAATAAATGTGTCATATTAATAGTACACATTAGTATGTGTATATTACTATACACATACTAATAAATATTAGTGGAAATAATTATCGTTACTTTAGTATTATTGTTATTTAAAAAACCCACAGAGCAAACCAAATTTTAAGAAAACTGGCACAGTGGTCCTGTGCAGGGGGATTTTCCCATGTGAATGGAATGCAGCATCGATAGGTCGAATGACTCGAAGGGATTCATCCAGTCAGAGCACTTGTACGGAAAGTCCGTTGGGTCAAACCACTGTTAAACCCTTCGCAATCGACGATCTCGACAGTCCGACATTCCTCCAATGGCGAGATAATGGCGAGAATGGAGCCGCTATTCAAGGCAAAGAAAAAAGCTGCTGTATTTGTTGGTCGGCGTTGATGTTTGCCAATGGTCGGTCGAAAGCGACGGACAGCTTGATGATCCGAGGCGGTAGCGGCAGAGACGGTTCAGGTGGCGGCTTCAAGGAGACTGCTGTGATGCTACGTAGGCAACTGGAAGAAAAGGGTTTTTCTACCATGAGAGAGTGTGTGTGAGCCCGGTTTTCTGGAGACACACGAGCTCTACCGGCCTGGTTTTTGTTTTTATTATAATTTTATTTTTTGTTTAACCGCCTGTTTTTAGTGTATCTGTTTTTAGCTTTTTCAAAGAGACGCTGCTTAGGATACAGTGAGGATACACGGCGAGCTGGTGAAGTTTTGGGGAATGGCAGGTCGAAGCCGAAGAGCATGGTTTAGTGTTCTGCTTGGACTGGTAGTCGGGTTCACTCTGGCTTCCAGACTCATTTTACCCAAAGCGACGGAGTTGAAGAAGGCTGGACAAAAACGAAAAGCAAACCCTGCCGGTTGTGGATTGAACGGGGCTCTCAGAAAGGAATACGGCGGAGTATTATGGCCACCGCAAGATAACGGTTTACCGGCGACCGAGAAACCTGGCTCCAGGTCCAATCATTTCCTGTTTGTTGGTGTCATGACTGCCCAGAAGTACCTGAACAGCCGAGCTGTGGCGGCGCACAGGTATGTGATGTGTTAGAGAAGAATTCTGCTGTTTCCATAAAGCATCCATTCAGCTTCTCTCTTATATGGAAGATAGCGGTTCTTCAATCTCAATTTAAAACTGTAACACTGCAGTGTGGCCCTGTTGAGAAGCTTACCTGGAAGGACATGGACCGATAAAGGCTTTTGTGTAGTATCATTTAATAGGTTGCTAGCTAGTCGCAGTTATTTCTACCCATTTTCGTCCTTTACCATTGGTCCACAGTGACTGTTACCACCCAACCTACATTACACACATGTTCCGAATTAGGTGCTGTTTGATATGTCGCACTGTATGTGCTGAATTTACTAGAACAGCCCAGTGATTTATGTTCTGTATCAGAAATATTATACATCACTTGTGTGTTTGCACTGAGTGAAATATTCACTTATCTCCTGCATTAATTTAGACACGTCTGACATATTTAGCATCTTTGGAAACTTTAGGATAGGGTTTCAACTAACAGCCGTTTACACTTTCATTTGCACAGTCTGTTGATCATTTTTCCATTTCATTGATTAAGATTTTAGCTATAAAAATGGCAGAAAATAGAGACATGCAAAGTTGACACCTTCAAATGTTTTGTATCGTTTGACCAACTGTCCAGAACCCAAATATATCTATATTTATATCTATATATATATATTATAGTTTAATTTTCTCTTGAATGACTTTATTAATTGACTGATTGTTTCAGTTCTACTTTGGGATCTCCACTGGAATTTCAAATACAGCTCTATGGGTTTGAACGGTGTTTGTTTGGCTGCACAGTATGAGTAGGTACTGACTGACCCACTGGCAGCTCAGTGGGGTTTAAGACTTAAGCAGGGCAACTTGTGTCAGATCTGTTCCAGTGAACATAAAGTGTTATAATGGGTCTGCTAGCTCTACCAAGACAGCATGCCAAAGCAGAAGAAAAAGAACTTAAATTTAATTACACACAGATGCCGGTGTCAGAAAATGAGACTAATTCTCACATCAGAGGAATCCTTTAAGGGCTCTACAGAATTGGATGTAGGCCTAAACCTTCCTCCAAGGCTCTGATGCCAACTTTTCCATTGATATTGGTGCAGCAGATTGTTTCAATGAGTTTCAAAGTTCAATGTGAATTCAGTGTGAGTTTCAATGAGGATCAGGCTGCAGTGTGTACACTTTATGAAAGTGAAATACTCATTTTTAATTCCACGAAATTCAAATGCCCATCACTTTTTTTTAATGAATGTGTATTTCTCTGTGGCTTTCTTAAAAAAGTTCTTATTATTGAATATCAATGACTAACAAAACAAATACAGGCTTTACTCATACCCACACCTTGTGACCAACCAAGAAGACCAAGAGGGTTTCATGAAAATTAGATAATAGTGATAAAGTGCAGTATTACACCAGAAAATAATATTTAAACTGAGGAAACATATATAAGTAAATGAATACATAAATACCCAAAATACAAAATAAAAAGGAGATAATAATGAACTAATAAGACAAAAATGATGATAACCGTCAGTAAGATTGATTACTCAGAGACGTCAGTTGATTGCAGTCAGTAGGTTTGGCTCAATGGGATATTGTAAAATTTCAGACAGTGTTTGGAAGACTGATTTCTAAAATTCCTTGATAGAAGGGTTTTTCAGAACACATAAATTGAGACCGGGGCACATCTACATTAGCCACAAGTCGGAGCCACCTCAGGATGAATTCTGGCTACTTTAGTTTTGGGAATTTCAGTATGATGTACTACTCTGGCACAACTAGAGTGTCTTCACTAAGTGCCAAAAAGGGATGAGATGATTGAGAACCAGCTCCATATTGTCCAATCCATCAGAATCGTATACCTCCGAGTTTATCAGTTCCTATTATTGATGCCCAGCCATGTGATGTTGACGGAATGAAAAAGGCGGAACTCAGCAGCTCAGCCTCCAGTCTGTCTACAGCACACATGCTAGAGTTATCTTTGGCTATCTTGTAATTCATCTTCAAAAAAGGCAGCGGTTGCAAACAATTTTTTGATTTAATGAGTAAATAATTACCTTTGCAAGATGAACGTGAAGTTTCTATGCCGTCACTCAGAGACTAATGTTAGCAGAGCAGAGCAGAGATCAGCAGTAACAAATGAGACCACTGGCCAACACACACTGCAGCATTAAACAGCCTAAACTAACTCTGAGGTGAGAAAAAAGAAAAGAGAACAGAAAATAAGAAGAAAATAATCCCCAAAAACCCTGCGTCCATTCAGCGCCTTGGACAGCGATGGCTTTCCCTGGAGCTAGCAGTGCAGCAGAGAGGCTGTTGCGTTGACACGGAAACCCTGTGTAGGCCTCCTTTTTTTCCCACACATAAAATTGATCAGCAATCGATAAAGAATGGGACTGATAAGCAGAATCAATAAGGGCACTGGTGTTAATAATTCCCATCCCTAGTCCCAAATATATATATGTATTTTTTGGTTTTAATGAAATTAGCATGTAGGCTAAAAGGACATTTTATAGACAAACAGCACTGTCTCTGCATGCCTCACAGAGGAAAGACATACTTCTAGTAACTGTGAATGCAATGAATGAAAGGCATTTTCTGGAATGTTCAATGACCAATGTGCATTCAGTTATAGTGGAAAAATATAAAGAAGTACTAAGATAAATCTCAGGTTTACTTCTCAGGTGACCAATCCTCTCAGTTTTTCTTACATTAAAGATTCTTTTGCTTTTGATGGTAGTTCAGTAGAAGAACCGTCACAAATCAATTTCAGTCGTGTGAACGTGTTCAAGCACAACTTCACCATTTTTGAACCCAGACTCTAAACTCTAATTTACAACCCTACTTAGAAAAGCCTGACTCATTCAAAGTAATCAGAATTTTCCCACCCTGCTGCAGCTTCTTATTGTAGTTTAACGGTCCAATTGGGACCACTTATCATATAGGACCTCAAAAATCACCATATCTGACAGTGCAGTCACGTATGACACATATGACACATGTGTCAGCAGATGTTCTCCTGTCAGCTTTTGCTGACTCATGCACAACATTTTTTTTGTCCTGATGCAGATGTAGTGAAGAAAGTCAGTAAGATCTGATAGAAAGCCCACATCAGAGACTTCTTTTTATCTCGCAAACATTTCGACATGTCTGACTACACTGTGAGCCTCCTCTGTGGTAAAACGAGTTTGATCAAGGGTTTTCAGTGGCTCCAAGTTCAGCCCGGTGAGTCAGACCCATAGGCCGTTACACAAACTTGGATTTCATGGATTTTGAGGAGCCATAGATGTATGTTGCGTTGCGCAATGCATGGAGAGAAGTTGTGTGTGGCTGTTGTCCATCATTTCCTGTGGTGTATTGAGGACTATGGATGACTAAGGGAAAAGAAAAATAATATTCTACAAATGGAAGATTTTGCTTTGCATTAACACGCCCTTACCCTTGCCTGTGCATGTGTGTTTCAGCTGCATTTTTGTAGTTTTTCTGTTGTCCATCTCAAGTGAGTCTGACGAAACCCATGCGTTTACATTTTAAGCCAAAATTATACTTGTAGCTTCTGCAAGGGTCCTTGTGGACCTCCAGACTTTATGAACTGACAAATATGCATGCAGGATCTGAACATAGTTTAAACTGCCTTTAATCGATACAGCATGGTTCTATGCTTCAGGCAGGGCTGGGAGATATGGCTGAAAAATAAAATCTCTACTTATTTATTTTTTTTAATGCTTGGGTGCGATTTTAAGACTAAAACACAATTGAAGCATCATATTTTTTTTAGCTCTTTGTGTGGAAGACAGTTGAGCAAGAATAATAAACCTGCACCACCTACAAGACTGTCATCATTATGCACTTTAAAAAAAAAATACAGGTTGTTCCATAGAGCTGTGGACTTGAATCAGTTTCAGCACATTGAGAGCAGAAAGGTCTGCACTCACCTCTTATTACTCAAGATAATATCTCATCAGCAGATGAGTGTACAAAGTATCATGACGTGATATAGCAAGAATCAACTGGCCAGAGGGAATCAATAGACTGGAAATCACCTTCTTGTGTATGATGTTATGTTGTGCAACCTGATTTTCACCATGTAGACGTTTTACACATCGTGCAAAAAAACCAAACTTCAAATGAATCAAATTCATCTTGCCCAGCTTTAGCTTCAAGTCAATCTTCTGACTCCTGTGCGTACCTACAGTAACTGTGTATTGGTCTGTGAGTGCGTTAGAATCCGACAGCAGCACAGTGACTGAATGTATCCAGTGTGACACTGATGGAGGAATGCAACCGCTGCTGACGTGCTGCTTTCTTTACGTGTGTACACAAGCTCTCAATCATTGGCCTATGAAGAGATGAAGGTTTAATATGCACACAGTGCTGGGAAGAACCAGTGGAGTGTAGTTTGTACAGAACCATGTCCGCTGTCATCTTTGTTTTGGGGCTTTTACTATTTAGCATGTGTTTCCTGCTATTACATTTTAGTACATGTTACAGATAATCCCATGTGTTTGATATCTACTCATTTGTGTGTGTGTGTGTGTGTGTGTGTGTGTGTGTGTGTGTACAGGACATGGGCACAGACAATTCCAGGTCATGTGGAGTTCTTCTCCAGCGAAGGCTCTGACACCTCCATACCCATTCCCATAGTGGCTCTGAGGAATGTGGATGACTCGTACCCACCCCAGAAGAAGTCCTTCATGATGCTCAAATACATGCACGACCACTACCTGGACAAGTACGAGTGGTTCATGAGGGCCGATGACGACGTCTACATCAAGAGTGGGAAGCTGGAGAGCTTCCTGCGCAGCCTTAACAGCAGTGAGGCCATCTTCCTGGGCCAAACAGGCATGGGGGCCCGGGACGAGCTGGGGAAGCTGGCCTTGGAGCCTGGGGAGAACTTCTGCATGGGGGGGCCAGGGGTCATCATGAGCCGTGAGGTCCTCAAGAGAATGGTGCCTCACATCCGAGAGTGTCTACAGGAGATGTACACCACCCACGAGGACGTGGAGGTGGGCCGGTGTGTCAGGAGGTTTGCGGGGGTCCAGTGTGTCTGGTCCTATGAGGTAAGATGGTTTCACATTGTTTTTACACCAAGAACTCAACCACTCATAAGACTTAAAGAGCCAAATATAGAAAGTTGTAAACTGTCCACACTGTACAGGATGGAGAGTAACCTACAAGGTCATTCTCATGCATAGTTAATGCCAGAGATGCCAAATCAGAGATATCAAATGATCACAAGTTGGGTCTCATATGTTAGTGGTGCATATTTATAACATTAGTATAACTTTGCTTGATGATCATTGGCCATGGGACGTGGGTTGTAAATGCAGCCTTGTATGCTGCTGAGACCAGGTGTGCTTCAGTAAACACGAGGAGGATGAGAGACCACCCTGAGAGTGTCTTCCATCAAAGTCAAGTAGTACCGTCCTGTTCACAGCCTCATTCAAGACGCTCGTAGCTAATACAGACCATGCAGCTCTATAACCTGCCTGTAAAACAACATACTCATGTTCTCCCGACTTGATCCAAATCACGTTGCTTTGGCTGCATCACTTGTCATTATACAGGGAATTCTGTCCGCCATATAATTCAACACCACCACACTGTCCACACTAGAAAATGACAATACAGTTGAATCAGCATCCAACACAGTGTCAACAAACCTGCACATTAGAAGCTTCAGGACTAGACAGTACTGGTGTATAGATGGTAATAAACTAGTAATGCTGTATAATGATTAGGGTTAGCATGTAGACACTATGTATGAGTATGAGGATTCAACTGTAGTATACGTTGCTTTAAACTCTTGTTTCCCTGCTGGACAGATGTGTCTTTCTGAGTGGAATTAGAGAGCATAGATTGGTTTGTTTTAATCTCTGTGTAACTGAATTATCACCAGATGTTGCAGGGTCCAAAATTAACTTCTTGGCTTACCTATCAAGGTAGCCGGTAGATGAAAAAAATTGACCAGCCAAAAATAATAAATTGCCTTTTACTATTGCAATTTGCTATTATTACTATTTAGCATGTCATCTTGGTCTCATATGTGATTCTCAGTCAGTATTAAAGTAATGTGCAGACATGTATGAGCATGTATATGTGCTCAAGTTGAGAATTAAATGCCATCATATTCATGTAAAGACTACAGCAGTACAAGCATGAGTTTCAGTGACGATTTAATGAAGAACTATTTAGTCTCAACTCAATGCCAAATTTACCAGAAGGATCACGATTAACAAAAACACTTTCGATTAGTCACTACTTGTGTATTCTTTGTGTGGCAACAAGCAAGGTGTTATTGAAGTGTCAGAGACTATATGGTATTAAGTTGCTCTAAGTTGTAAATTCACCTCTTCTAAGCAGAAGGCAGAAGATAACGTTATCTTGCAACCTGACAAGCCTGGGCAAGTCCTCTTCTTCCTCCAGGCATCTCTCCTGCTCCTGCCGTGTCTCCTTGGCCTGCCGCTGGCCGTGCAGCACCATCTTCCTCTTTTTTTTTTTTTTTTTTTCCCATTTTATGGCAACCAGCATTAAGGTGCATTACCACCAACTACTATATCGGAGTGTGAACCACCCCCCATAATCAAACACAGCCAACCAGCAGCTTTCTCCACTGCATAGGAAATTCATTTTTTCCAACCTGGTCAGGGTGGCGAGTGGTCTCCATAATTTACTCACCAAAGACTAAATTTACCTGCATTTGGCGAATGCCGAGTGTTAATTTTGGATCCTGGATATGTGGACAGCATTCCATGAACCAGCACACTGCGTCCTGCCTGCACTGTTGTGTGATGTGTACTTAACAAGGTTTTGTTTGTTTAGATAATGGCACACACAGGTATGTTTTCTTTTTTTTCTGCCAAGCGTATTTGATTGCTTACACATAAATCACTTAAAGCACACAATACTCACTGCTCAGACACATAAATATTCCATTCACATCAATCTGCATCTAGAATCAGTCAAGAGTGGAAAAAGCCTAAAGTGGCACGTGTTCACTTCAGGGTAAAAATAATTGTGCTGTGCATGTCGGTGTGAAAAAAGGTGGTCCCTGCTTTCACGCTCCTCACTGTGAAGTTTAACCGCACTTCAGTTCAGTCTTTTAAGTAGGCGGCTGAACCGGTTGCACTGCGCTGGCTGGACCGTACGGCATTCAGTCGTTGTTGAGACTTGCGTGAGCGTTGTCGGTGCCGGACACGAGAGAAAGTTATTAACACGACACTTTTGAGACAGAGTAACGACAGAAATGCGGCGGAGTCATCAGGAGGAGAGAGAGTGGATTCACTCCAACCAGCATGTTCTCTCTGACATGTTTAGACACGACTGTGCCATAGACTCGTCGCTCATATGACTGGTGTTCACATGAATCAGAGCCCCTTTTGAAACGGATGCAAATTACACACAGTGATGTGGAGCTTTAATGAAGTGATTGTACGAGACGACGGGAGATGTGATCTGTCTTCGTCATGTGCTCGGTTTTGCGTCCGCTCTGTCTCACCAAGTCGTAGGGAGGAAACGGAGTAGTGAGGCACTATCTAGCTTTTGTCCTTCTTTAAAGGACCAGTGTTAGCCCTCCCCCTTCCAAGCATGTAGGAGAACCTACGGTGGCAGGCCTGTGGAAGAAGACCTGCTCCCTCTGTAGATATAAAGGGCTCATTTAAGGTAACAAAAAGACAAGAATTCTTATTTTTAGGTGATTATACACTAATTAAAACATATTTAATGAGTTTTACATTCTATTTCTGTCAAGTCGGTCCCACTAGATGCCACTACATTCTACACACTACACCTTTTAATGCAGACGTCAAGATGATCTCTCAGATATTGTGGTTAAATGATCGACACTTTGATAAGCTCAGTTTTTATTGAGCAAACAAAACGCTCCTTTATAAACTTGTAAACGCTTTACAAGTTTACAACACATTCCCCAGCCTGTTACCTCCATATGACATCGGTTATATGAAGCAGTCTACAGAAGTTATTACGACAGTCCATGTCACTCTCACCACCAATCTACATAGAAAGTGTTTTTTTTGACATCTTGTCACTCGTGCGTCTCACGGGAACAGATATGCTTCGGTTTTATCAAATGTATCGTCACCTTGAGACGAGTCTTCTTTTTTTTTTCTCCTCTGGCGCGTTTAGTCTCCACAGACAGCTGTTTTAAAGCACATAAAGCCCCCGCTGTATAGATGTTCTGAACTTATTAAGCGTATCTATATTGATTGATCAAGGCTCCCGGTGTGGCTTGTGAGCTCGCTGGATTCACTACAGGCACATTCCCCTCGCTTGCTTCGGTGGGCGGAGAAATAAAATCGATAAGTCAATAAATACAAACACCATAGATTTCTTCCTCTGGAGCTGACATGAAGACTGTTTTGTTTCAGTAAATACGTGTTGTCAGTCAGCCTGAAGGTGAAGAGCGTTTGGCCGATCAGCTCGTCAGGAGATTTTTAGTGTAGATTTTCCTCTTATTCAAGAGTTAGCGACAGCAGGATTCAGGCTGCTGCCGGCGTGTTGTCCTCCGTATACAGACGGGGACAAACCAGAGGACAACCGCTGCTTAGAACCAGAACCAGAGCAACTGGCCTGCCATCCAGACAGAGAGAGAGAGAGAGAGAGAGACACACCGAGAGCAGGCTGAGCAGGCAGAGAGCAGGAGAGTTGCTGCCGAAAACAAGCATCAAGATCCAGGGAGACGTGAGAACAGCTGTTCTCTAACAGCTAGTGTTACGTTTGTTTACAGCAGCGGGACGGAGGACAGACATCTGCTACTCTTTGCTGCAACTCTGCTGCTGCTGCTGTTGCTGCTGCAGACACTCCCGGAGCAGACACTGTCAGTTTATAATTGTAGCGTCCGTCGTCCGACTAAGTATTGAAGTGAATGAGATGTGGTTTAGGTCGATTGAAGACAGAAACATGGTCATTAAAAAGTTCTCCTTGCCTCTTTTATTGTTGACCATAGTGAATATGAGGGAGTAAGAGCTCAGCAGCAAGGCTCTGAGAGGATGGCTGCCCTACCACAGTGTGACTGTAAAGGCCTCATCTTCTCCCAGCATGTGTTATATAAGTTTGTTGCCATGGTAGCCATGTCCTGCTGTAATGATTGAGAGTTGTGGAAGAAACGGTCTCCTCTCAAATACAAGAGCAGCAGCTTGACAAAAAGAGTTCTATATATAGAACCACTGAATGGTTCTTTTGGTTCTGTCACCATAGTGTGGTAAGTGACTTCCACGGCAGGGACTCCCAGCATGCACTGGACCAGAGGCAACCTTGGACAGGGTGCTGGTGTATTATAGAATGACACATATAGTTATAAAAGTCACAGTGTTTGAGAGGATAAGCAATAAATAAGCTGCTGAATCATCTGCTCAGTGTCATAGTCTGCCTGCTGGGACAACTCTCCTCACAAGACCTAAAACAGACTCCTTCCAAGTCTTCTCTCCACTCCAATCTAACTCATCAACTCTGCATTTTTCACTCTTGGATCATTTAGAATTTTTAAATGAATTGAAAGTAGTGACACATGAGTTAATTAATCATCAGATGTCTATTTCTTAAGTTACCAGAGAAACAAACTGAGCAAACATTAGCAGCAGCTCAGCCAACAGCTGATTTTTGTTTTTACATGAAACTGTTTTATTCAGTGTTTTAATCCCAGGTCTGTTTGTTCTGGAGGAGGAGGAGACCTCTCTAGATAAACCACCAACACTGGAGTAATTCCAACTCAATGGCAATGACAACAACAACTCCCATGATCCCATGCTATTTCACACTGTCATCACACTTAGTCTTTTGTTATTGTTTTGATTGAGAGACCCCCTAGCGGCTGAAATGACATCTTGTGTGTTTAAGGATAATATATGTTTAATAAGAAAATAAACAGTTCTGTAATTTATCATCATCCATGAGTTCTCTTCAACTGTATGCTACAGTAGGAGTCACACTGTGTATTGAACTTTAGGACAATGACCTTTCAATAGTGTCTCATCTTAACAAAGGGCGGGGTTTTAGAGAATATTGCTCATAACTCATCAACTGTTTGTGCAATCATCATAAATGTTGGTACATAACTTCAGTACATGATTAGGAATAGGTCTGCCAAAGCATTTTGAACCCAACCTATAGGGGGTGCCACATATGCCAGAACCCGTGGGCAGAATGTTCTGGGGTCGAGTGTTAACCAAAATCCTGAGTTTCGTTTAAAGCCAATGAAGGGGGGGGGGGGGGGACAAATGGCGGAACTTTTGAGTGCACAATTATTGAAATGCTGCAGGCTTTTTGATGATGAAACAAGTGTGGTTGCTCTCACTCCTTCCTTAAACAGACGTAAACTAGCTGAAGTGACTTTGCTCACCCTTTGTGAAGCCTGAAACCAACTCATTGCCACTCGCATCTTTCTTTTTTTTTTTTTGGCTGATCGACCTGATTCCTTCTTATCGAACGCGAAAAGGGTTGAACATGCGAATCGCCGCCCGTGGCTATATTTTGTTGTTGTTTTCTCTAGTTTCAGTGCTTCTGCTCTCAGAGGGCCTTTTTTTATTTCTAGATCAGTCAGGCTTGCTCATGCTAGAGCAATAGACAGGAAGTCGGCCGCCCACACTCCTCTGAGCGATGCCTCAACATGTGTTTATCTCTCTGGCTGTTTCTCAACCAAGCACCCTCCCCTGGCCCTGTCACACACTCTCCCTCCCTATCAGTGTGTGTTACACATTTATGTCTGTTTATGGCCTGACGCTGTTGGATGCCAAGTGGCTGATGTGTCATATAAACATGGACGGGCCAGATATTAACCCTCGGTAGTTTCTAACTGGACTGAGTCAGTAGAGTTCTGAAGTGTGAGAAGCCAAAGATTGTTGAAATTCCTCATGCAATATTTCTTTTCTCAGTGTTCCCAAACCCAGCAACACAGGAGTCCTTCGGATACAATATCCATACTACAGGCTTACGTTCTGACCGTTTTTTTTTTTTTAATCTTCCTCTCTGAAAAATCATGTTTGACAGTTTGGTGAATGGATCTAACAGTCATGAGTCAGCCTGTGAAGGAGAAACCAGTCAGAGAACAATTCAGAATGCTTCAGTGTTGCAGTGTTGGAACAAAACATGTTGCCATAGTTACTAAATTGATCACAAACTGATCCACAATCAAAAATAAATCATCTGTACGTTCTACAGAGCTGAAATCTTTTTCTGACAGAAGCAGCTTATGGTCGATTTTAGAAGTCCATCGCTCTGTATGTTTCAAAGTATTCAAAAACGATGAACATCTATATCTCCACAAGTCTTCATTCATATGCTACCAAAATTGACACAGACTTGGCCCTATTTTGACTATAGGGTTTGGCCTATAGTCAAAATTCTTTCATCATTTTAATCTCTCAAGTCATGTGCATCTGGTCTTTTGCTCTAAAAAATGTCAAATTTTGCGATTTTTTTTCGCAATCTGCTTGGACTACAATCATTGCCGCTTGTGACTATATTGTTGAAAAATGTGTTGTTTTCGTGTCAGCACTGAAACTCAGAGAATATGTTGCATGGTTTTATTCTACCTATACACCAGTGAACTTTTGTGAATGAGTGGATTTCTATGGGGATTAATAAAGTGTCTGTCAGTCACATCAGATCATACAGCCTGCAGGAGATATTCTTTCCTTTTTAATATTGAAGACATCAAGTGATTCAGCACATATCTCTGACCTATTTCCTATGATGGATGATGAACTGTTCTGTCTGCATCTGTGTGTGTGTGTGTGTGTGTGTGTGTGTGTGTGTGTGTGTGTGTGTGTTCAGACAGCTCAGTATGCGGTGAGCCTCGTGTATTTTCAGACATCCTGTGGCCACTGCTTTGTGCTTCTCCTCTGTCTCTCTGTCAGCAGCTCCTTTTGCATCGTGCTAAAAGTAGGCCCCCGTGAGCATGGCCCAATTAGCAAATAAATGTTTACAGTCACGATTCAGAAATAAGCAGAAACGGAAGGCCGGAGCGCTGAATTTCCATGAATTACAGCTCTGCAGCATGAAGTGCAGACTGTGTGTGGCTGCAGCAGCAGCACTGAACTGGTATGCAGGAGGATGGTGACACTTTCCGAGGGGGGGATAAGTTAACGAGATAGAGATTTTATAGGTCTAGTAGCAACCGCTGAAACCTATAAAAGTCTCCATCACTGTGGGTGGGCTTTTACACATTCAACTCTGTGTTTAGTCATCTCATTCTGCACAAGAATTCACTTCCTCAGTGCAGGGCGTCTTCCGCTCTGTTACAATGTCACCACTTATGTTTTTTGATTATTTTTGTTTTGTTTTGTTTTCATCTGCATGCTTGTGGCTGATGATGTTTTGCACAGTGTGGAGCACTGGTCTGACCAGTTTGTACAAACACACCAGGTACCAAATATCAAATCATCAAGTATTGCAGCTCTATCTGTAAACATCCTGTCATGTCTGAATAAAACCGTAATGAATATTTACATAACAGACACAAAGCCATAGATGGCTGAAACCAACATTGTGAAAGATTCATCTGTGAAAAGTGGTGTTCACATGTGTCAATCGACGCCCACACGGCAGACATCGAAGCTACTAGAAGTCTTCAGATCTTATTAATGGAGCGATAATTTCCAAAATGACCACCAGCACACTTATTAGAGGGCCTGAATTTAGAGACCATAATCACTCTTTGAAAACAATGATTGACTTAGTATTTGTTAGAGAAGTTTTTTTGGATTGGCGTCAGTTGGAGCAGCTAAGCAGCCGTCAGTGGAACTTTAAGGTGCTTCCTCATTGGCTTCAGCCTCAAGCTGTGGTCGTCGCCGCTTGCTATAAATACTTTTAATTTTCCGACGCGGTCTGACAACACATCGCAAGAACCAGTTCTGATCAATCTCATGTTGTAGTCAAAGCGCCAGGCTTTTATTATTATTACTGTGTTCTTGTAACCAGAACAAAGGATGACAGAATGGCAGGGTGCAGAGTTTTACAAAGCTAGTGTCAAAATGACTTCGCTTTAAACAGAAATAAGGAAAAAAGTGTGATGGAAAGATGGTCAAGCGCACACACACTCAACTCGGACAGTTCTGATTCAGAGGCAAGACTCCTGTCTGACTTTTTTTAGTGATCCATTTTTGTTTTGTGATCATTAACCTTCTTCGTTAAGCGAAAACACACAAACATCTCCGCTGACCTACACAAAGAATGGTGTTATGAGTAACCATAGATCACAGATGCTCAGAGAAGCCGACCCACACGCTTGTAAAATACCCAAAATATCAAATAGCCCTCCAGATGTATTCAAATGACACCTATGAGCATGAACTTACATGCTGACAGAATAGCATGTTCCAGTTATCACACAGAGAAATAACCCTGTGGCTCGCTTCGGCAAGACGGCAATAGCTGACTTTCCTCAGCAGCATCGACACCGTCCTGTCCCCACCCTGCATGCCAGCTCACAAACAAGCTCCAACAAAGCTAATAGGAATCACAAGCCTGCATTGCTGAGAGCTATGAGTCCACCTCCTAATCCTAATTTCTCCTGAATGGCCTGCAGGGCTACCAAACCTGTGGCCAGCTCTTTCAATGTATACTGCTGCATGTGCTTTTTCCCCTGCCAACAACAGCACCATTATACTCTCTCCTTACCGCCTCTTTTTTTTTTTTTAAACTGCCTTCCCATTTCTCCCCTCCTATCTGAATTCAATTTGTACATTTTAATCACCCTCTCATTCAGAGCCAGCTGCACATGGCTTCATACTTAATCTGATAAATGTGGTGGCAGGGTGGCTTCCTCTTAGATTTTAGAGTGGAGGAAGCAGGGGTACATGTGCGTTCAAGCAAGCAGAAGAGCTGCAGATTTATGATAGACAAAAATATATTTTAAACTTTGTATGATTTAAATTTGCATTTGCTGTTGTAAATGGAAAGAAATCAGAGTAGTAATGTTTGTTTCGGTATGTACACATACATACGTATGTGTACATACCAAGATACATACTGAATAGGACATTTTACAGTGTAAAAATAAACTTGTCAGTGCTCTCTGATGGACAAACTATGATACAGTGTAGAAACTCTGCTTTTAATGACTTCAAACCTGGTTTGGCATTGCTGTACTCTAATTTCTTGTTATTTACTGGCCTGCATTAAGTTAATATCAGCTAATATATCATTTCCAGTGATGTATTTTATGCTTGGTTTCCTTGATTGACTAAATATGTTCAGGCTGAATCACAGGTTATTGACACGAAGTGAGAGTTGGATGAAATCAGCAGTGCCACCTCCCATTCAGACTGGCTGTCCAGGGGTGATACTGTACCTGCAGCTGGAGTTGAAGCTTGCCCAATAAAGAAAGGTTCATTTAGCATTTTGGTTGTCGGCCCAAACAGTTTCTATTTCCAACATGTGTTCTGGTGCCGCGGCAGGAGCTTGCATAAGAGGATCACAGCATGATGAAGCACACCAGGTGAACACGTTCTCTAGCTGGAATGCAGCAGTCATAGCAAACTCAAGTCCAGTCCATAGTTGATGTAAAGCTCCAACAGGTAAATCCCAAGTCCCTCTCCAAGCCATCAGGCTTGCACTGGCCTGAGATACACCATGCCAAGCACGTATAAGATCCAGTATTAGTTTGCTGAAATATGGAGTCCATATTGGCTGTTGATTAAAAAATAAATAAATAAATGGATTTGACTAGTCAGCATTCACTGCTTCTAAGTCAATCCCAGTAGTTTTGGGTTTTCTCAAAAGTATGACCTTGGGAGCAGGCTCTGTTTGATGAACAGGAAGTGTGGCTTAGAAACCACAATATAAATCAAGTTCTTCCGATACAATTTTGAAATCTCAAGTTTCTATTTTTTTCTAGATTCTTAGGGCATTAGGGATTCTTGGTGCAATTTGTTTGGGCAGGTCTGAACCAAAACAACAATACAGAGACCCAAACAAACTTTGGTTAATTTGTGGTGGGAACGTGATTCGACCTTGATCCAACCCAACTACTAGACGTACTCTGGGAGTTTTAGCAAAACAGCTCCTGTAGCCAGGTGTGCTTTATATACTGGGATGAGCGAAATGAACAATTGCTAACAACTAGCTGGAGAATGACTCGAGGTGAACGTAGTTTGTTGTATTTGGCCAGTAGCCCTTCTTCAGGACCTTCTTCCTGTGTTTATGTTCTTGCTCTCGCCTCACAGCTGACCAATGAGCAGAGTGAACATTCTCAGGTGACTTGTAGTGATGCCTTTTGGTTTGCTTGGATTTTTCCCTATGTGAAAAGAAACAGAACCAAGGGGAAAACGCCAACTCATCCACTTATTCAGACCAGAGCAAACGAACTGTAGGTTTGAAAACACCCTAAGATTCTAAAAAGGTTTCAGCAAAAGTTCAAGGATTTGAACTGGGACTTGACGAACTTGTTCTAATTCCCCAAACTACTCATAGATTAAATGCAGTGCAGTTTAAATAGAAACCTCAGACCAATCTCAGATCATTATTAAAATGTGATGTGTCCATCACAGGCCTGCTCTAACATGAACGTCTGTCACCTGATCCTTACTGCTTCCTTATCTGCTTGCCAGCATGTCTACCTGGCAGCAGATGAGATGCTGATGTCATACCAGCAAAAATGATTCTGTTCCTTCATTCACTGTGAGCATCTCAATGTCCTCTTATAACCCCTCAACTCAGTCATCGTGAGTTGCATTTTTCATTTCTGCCCAGTAGTCTCTGCACCTGTTGAGAATTGCACAAATATCCTTTCACTGTTTGACACAACAGGGTTGGGGTTTTTTCCATTTCTTACTTCAAGCTTATGCCAGCAAGATGATTAACAATGCTGCCATGTAGTTGAGGGATCGCTTGATTGCTCCACTTTACTTAAGCGTACACTGTTCTCTAATGCTGAATAGGACTACACAGTATTTCATTCAGCTCATCAGGTTCAGGCAATAACTGCTGAAGAATATATTATTGTTATTGAGATTCATAAGTATGCCCAATATAACATGGTTAGGATTTATTTTGTTTATTGTGTGTGTTTAATTTATTGTAGCCATTAATGGCTATTTCTTTTTTTTTTTTTTTTTTTTTTTTAGTAAATTTTATTGAATATGAATTGACAATAGAAGGTGCAGGAATATAACAAAAGGAACATTTACCCCCACCTGAACAACCAACCAACACATAACCATACAGAAAGAGAGAAGAATATAATAAAATAAGTAATTAAAAATACAATAATAAATGTAGTTACAGAAGAAAGAGATGAAATATGAAAAAAGGGAGAAGATATCCTGAGTTCTCCATCCTGACTTTAAACTTGCCTTGCCATTCATCAAGTGCCAGACTCTGTAACTTTTAGTCTACAGTGTCTGACATCTGGATTTGTACTAAGGACTTTGCATTCCAAAGAGTGGTGACCCCTTTTGCATATGCATAAAATGTCAATAGGTAGGTAATCTAGGAGTGGTGACCACACTTTGTGCTAATGGGCAATTGTTGTTGCCCATTAGCACAGCATGTATTATTTCATGTGGGAGTGTGTTGAAAATCTCTTAATACCAGGGGGTCACAGAAGGTGGGGTGGTTTTGATCTAATTAATTGAGATACACTTCTTCGCAATTAGTAGCAGTTTGTCAAGAAGTTTGTGAAATGATAAAATAAATTTTAACTCGAGGGCAAACCTAGGAGAAAGAGCCCAGTGTCTTTCTTGATTTTAACCTCAAAGATTCCACTAAGTGCACAGGAAATAAAGGTACAGAACCTTGAAATCAGTCTGCACTCCCAAAAGCAATGAAAATGAGTGCCCAGATCGGTGTGACACTTGGCACACAAAGGTGAGATGGTATAATTTGCTTTGTTCAGAATCACAGGGGTGATATGTAACCTATGGACAATCTTATATTGTATCTCCCTCAATCTGTTACAGGAAAAGGATGATTTAATCACGTCTATGACCTTGTCTCAGTCATCTTCAAAATATTCTACACCCAGAATTCTTTCCCATTTGCAAGAGAAAGTACTTGTATTGGACATATCAGATGAAATTAATAGCGACTAGAAGGAGGAGATTAAGTGCTTCACATTTTTTGTTCAAGAATTAAATTCTCAGCAGTATTAAATGGAGGATTGTCTAAAAAAAAATGTTCTTTGGGAAGGTCATAATGATCCTATAGTTGCTGGAAGGAGAGTAATACATTGTCCTTGAATAGATAACCAATTAAGTGAATCCTCTTTGTGTGCCAGGAGGAGAATATGGGAGAACTAATTCCTGCAGGGAAGTTTTTAGATATAGGAGTTAAAGTGGATTTTAGATTCTTTCTGCCAAGATATTTAACTATGTTATGCCAGGCTCGATGCTGTCACAAAACAATTGGATTACATTTATACTGTATCCATCTTATTTAAATTACACCAAGCTCCACAAAGAATATGGAGAGCAAGCCCAGGAGTCTACGCATGGGCTATCCTTAAGATACATATGCAACCATTCATGCACAAATCGCGCATGACAAGCCCAATTATATAAGGCTAGGTTTGGCATGGCAAGACCACTGCTTTTAGTTGGTAATTGCAGGATTTTCTTTTTCAGCCTGAGTTTCTTGCCATGCCAGATGAACTTTGAACTTTTCTGTACACTGACTTATTTTTTTGGTAACCATAATGGGAGCATCTGTAAAGGATACAAGAATCAGGGCTGAACTTTCATTTTTAACTAATTCAGCCATATAAAGACAATGGAAGATCATGCCATCTCTTTAGATCTTTTTTTACTGATGTATATACTGGGATGAAATTTAGCTTCTATAAGTTTTTTAAATCTGGTGAAACCTTAACTGCCAAAAAGGTGAAACCAGAATGAGACCTTTTAAAGGGAAAATCCATTTGGCAATCAACCTCACTTAAAGTGGCATAGCCTTCAACATGCGGATGTTAATCTTATAGCCAGATATGTTACTGTAGCCATTGATGACTGTTAAAATGGCGGGAACCAAGACATTTGGGGAGGATAGAAATAAAAGAATATCAGTGGGCCAAGTGGCCAAGTGGACATCCCTGACGGACCCCCCGCCCGCGACAGGAAAAGGAGTAGATTACCACACATTGGTTATACCAGTAGCTGTAGGTGAATGATATATGGCACGTATCCATATAAGGAAGTCTTTCCCCAACCCAAATCTCTCCATGATGTCGAACAGTTTACCCTATTCAACCATGTCGAATGCCTTCTCAGCATCTAGGGATATACTGAATAATGTTCAAGAGCCTCCTTACATTTGTAACTGAGTAACTGAGCTTTCAACTGTAATAAGGCTTATTGGTTCTAAAAGATCCACACATTTCAGATGGTTTACCTTTCTTTAAGATGAGAGAAATGTTGGCAAAACCATATCCGTCTAGTACATATCCATGAGGGTACCCACAATAATCCTACTCAGCCTTTTGAAAAATTCTGGGCTGAAACTGACTGGGCCCGGGCCCTTCCATCCTTTAAGAATGTGTGTAGACTCTAAGACCGTTGCCTTTGTGATAGGCTTACAAAGATCTTGCTTTTGCATCTCCAAAAGAGATGAAGATTTGATGTTGTCAAGGAATTTTCTCCCGGGGTCATCAGAGGAAATACATTCAGAACTATACAGGTTTTGATAAAATGTTCTCTTAACATTATTTTTGTCTGTGCATTTGAAATATCTAGTCCCTTCAATGTCTAAGAGTGAGGGACTCGCATTCAATTCGACTTTCCCCTCAGCAACATGTGCAAGGAGGCAACCAGATTCACCTGATTCATATAGCCTTTTCATTCCTAAGCGGGTTCCCCCCAAGGTTTCACATGAGTTGTCATTTACTTCAGTACCCAACATGATTATCACTAAGAGTCACAATTTGGTCTACGAAAAATGTCATAAAATACTGCAGAAATAACAAATTAATCGGTTATGACCCTCTCACACTAAGTGTATCACATGACCATCTAATGGCTATTTCTGTTGTTAGTCAGTTTCTCTTTCCAGATTTGCCTTTTCTGATATTTAATGAAGCATTGCGTGAAGTGGCATTAACATGAGGTAATTGGCATCATTTGCGTCATTCATGCTTCACCATCAGTGGCTCATTCTCCAGCTAATTGGCCATCTGCTGACTAGTCATGTCCAATCATATTAATGCAGGTATACAGTGGCAATGTTATTACCTGACACTTCTCACTAATACTCTGCTGATGTTTCATGCCAACGCTGTTTGCTACCGCCACTCCCTCCACCACCCTATCCTCCTCCTTACATGCCAGGTTTTTTGGTATTGTTGATTTGATGAAGATGTAATTGTTCGTGTGTGTTTTATTAAGGGGTTAGTTCTCCCTGCAGAGCCATTGTTATTGCTTGGATTCTTTGAGAGCCTGCTCAAAGAGCAAAGCCTTTCCTGACTAATCTAACTGTATAGCCATTCACTATAAATCAGGGCTGCAACTAACAATTATTTTTTCTGTTGATCATCTGTTGATAATCTGCCAAATATTTACTTGATTAAGGATAAGTTGTTTTTTCTATAAAATGTCAGAATATAGTGAAAAAAGGCTGGTATAATGTCCCACAGAACAAGTTGACATCTTTAAATGTCTTGTTTTGTATGACCAACAGTCCAAGACCCAGAGACATTCAGTTTACTATCACAGATGACAAAGAAAACCATAAAAGTCTCACATTTGAGAAGCTGGAACCAGCAAATATTTGCTATTTTTCCTTAAAAAATGTACTTTATTAATTTCTGTCAATCAATCATTGCGGCTCTACTATAAATGGTACTTACTTGACATACGTGTCTCTAACTGAACAAAAAGTTGTTTTTTCTTGTGACAGCAGTGTGACAATCTGATCTTAAAGATCCACCTGCCCAAGTAGCCAATGACTTTGAAAGTATTGTGTCTAAAGAAATGTCTCATGGTTTCTATATTAGAGTGGCTTCCTCAGTGATGGTATACACTCTGGATAAGTAAGTAACTAAGTATTAGTTTGTACTGGTAAAAACTAATATTTACTGCAGTGCAGTGAAGTGATTAGTATTAGTATTGGCAAAAAAGGACTGCAGAAATGACCTGTTATTGTATCATTAAACTTCAGTATCATTTCTGTATGTAATTTCCAAGCTTTGCATCTGAGTACATGGATAACAGGAGGTGGGGATAAAGACAGAACAAGAAGCATATAGGTGGAAACTCAGTAAGGCCCTGAGACTAAAAACTGTACGTATCCTGTAACCTCCAATCAGTAAGTATGAGTGTAGGATGGAAAATTAAACATAGAACGAACAGATCTGAGCTAGGAGTAGACTAAAATACAAATATGGTTATCATTTTCAATTTCTTTATAGTTGTCAGACAGTGAACACAGAGTTTCAGAGTTATAATGGCATTGCAGTAGGTATCTATCATCCTTCTCTTTTCCACACCACATCTTTAATTGAGATAATGAGGCAGAACACTTTCCTTCCTGTTCCTCTGGAATCCTCTGTGTTTTACAGACCGATACAGACTGAGTAGTCTGATGTACTGCTTTTTGCAACAGTGTGCAGTCTGTATAGGGGGCTGTGTCATAAATCAAACAAATATTGAAATCATAATCTTTTGTGTCCTGCCTCTTGACTGAAAACTGACACTTAACACCCACTAGAGAGAGAGAGAGAGAGAGAGAGAGACAGAGAGAGAGACAGGCTCCCCTCTGTGTGTCCACCCATTGCTGACTCATGCTTCCTTTTTTTACACCACCTCCTCCTTTCTCTTTCTCTGTAATTGTCTCCTTACTAACTCTGCCAGGACTGTTGAACCACATGACTGGCATTTGTACTCTTTTTTTTTTTTTTTTACTGTGTGTGTGTGTGTTACAACTACAACAGATGGCTATCCAATATCAAAAAGCCAAGTGTAAATACAACAATGAAGACAGAAAATGGTCCAGTTGTTTCCCCAGAACCCCGGGAGGTGTTTTGAGACACATTCTAACCAGATGATAATAACATGTGATAGTAAATAGCTCTTACATTATTCAACTATACACAGGATTTTCTTTTTGTGGAGAATCAAAGTGTAGTCCATGCATTCAAGTTCTTCTCGTGTTAGCTGCTCAGTTGTTAGGTAGCTAGCTAGACTGCTTTAAGCAGAAGTTATCCAGAAATGTTAGGTGGCTGCTGCTGCTGCTTCTTCTTGCATGTTTTGGCGGGTTAGGGCATTGAGATTTCTTATCAAGCTCATGGAGACACTGGATATGTGTCTAACTGTGAAAGAATGTGTATTAAATCATATCTGATATGATACACATGGAACGATAAACGTGAATGGTGCCTTTGTAGCTGTGCACTGTCAAGCAACAGTGTGTGTGTCTGCTTCTGTCTACAGTCGTTGGCTTTTTTTTTTCATGAGCGCAGTCAGCAGACACGCCGTCCTCCTCTAGAGAGGAAAACTCTCAGGAGGAATTTCAGAACACATTTAGTGAATTAGTAGCCCTCTGTGAATTTTAGTGTTGAATTCAACCTTTTGCAGCACTATTAAATCAACTCATCCTTCTTTTTTATCTCAGACGTGTTCTCTTCCGGTTTGATCCTGTCTGCTTTCTCCTCCTCCTCCTCCTCCTCCTTTGTCTCTCTTATACCCAGCAGCCCTCTTCTCTTTCCTGTCTGCTTAGCCAAAGCTGCTGGCATTTACTGGCACTCTAGAGCTCTCTAAAGCTCTGCCACTGTAGGCCTGCGTCACGCTCATGGCCTCCTCCTCCTCCTCCCTCCTAACATTTTTTCTTTCTCCCTCTGTCAACTCTGACAAAGCCCTGACAAGATTGAAACTATAGGGTTTTGCTGGGAAATGTAGGAGAATTCTGGTTATGTAAAGACATAAAAATCAATTAAATGTAAAGGCACTAAATGCTGCACATCATAGCTTCATTCTAAGATAACAGTAATGGTAAAGACTTTTCAATCCTCACATCAGTCCCGACTGACAGTAAACACACTTCAGGGACATGTAAGGCCTGCTGTGGTGTGGGGTTAGCTCATCGAATGTCACAAACTTTAGTTCAGGACCAGGATCAAGCTGCCCTGGTAAATGGGTTTGTTGAAACCCTGGCCAGCAGCCCAATTGGGAAGGCCAGCCTCTCTCCGCCATCTGCTGACTGCACAGGAGTCAGCCTCTCCCCAGATCCAGGTTCAGTCTCAGTCTAGAACCAAGTGTGTCAGCTCCTTGTTGTCATACTCCTACAGTCACAGAGAGGAATTTCTTACTCATATTTTCAAAATGAAGCAATAGTTTTACTGATAAAACATTTTAATGTCTTATGTCTTTCCTGTTTAATTCCTACTGACCACAGTCTAGATTTAAGGTGCTTTCTCTCACCTTGCTTTAGTATTTCTCCTTCTTCCTTCCATCCATCAGTTCCTGGTGAAGCTGGAGGAAGCTGACAGTGAAGCAGACAGTGAACACTATGTCAAAGACAGCAGCCATAGACAAGTGACACACTGCAACTCACCCTTCTCTAGTCGTACACATGAGCATCTTTCCCTCTACCATCTATCTCTACTAAGGGTTAGCCCTTTGAAGCATTAGCTGGCTAGCATACTCGACCCCACTCGACCTCACACAAGAATAATAATAATAATTAGATGGGCTGCTGGTGTGTGAGGGCATAGCCTGATGTTTGATATGCTTAGTATTTTTAGCATGGAGCCATATTGAACTCAGCCTCTATATTTCTGCTTGCCTTGAGTTCTAAACATGTTTCCTGTGTCTCATCTGGCTCCGCTTAGTCATCTTTCAAAACTGCATGTAACCTTTTTTTTTGCTCTCTAGCCCTTTTTTTTATTTTTATTCAGCGAGCGTTCGATCTGACTGATACGTTTCTTACTTCTGGTTTGACAAGTCGCTGTTCTCTTGTCATTTTAATGCCAATCCATAATCTTCTTGTAGAAATGCGTGCACGCTGGCCAAGCAGGCAATCATCTCCCTGTGTTTGGTGTTAAGGGGAGGATTAGCCCATTCAGTTTGGTTAATTGGGCTGAGCAGCTGTCAGCTTGCTGCTGGTTCAGCCTGGTTGCCATTACTCCTCATTATGTGTTTCTGTGTCTCTAGTAGAGCCCGACCGATATATTGGTCAACCCATATTATCGGCCTGTCACAGATATATCGGTATTGGCGTGTGTGTTATTACAAATGTGTTTTGTATGTACATGTTTTATGTGTTTTTTTTTAATTTATAGTTATTTATATTTGTTAAATTCACTGTCAAGTTTACTGTTTCAGTGCACTGATGTCATTTTATACAATAAAGTTTATTGTTAAACTGTATAATATCATGCCTCCATTATACCATTATATATCTTTGTCACAAGTGTTTGATAACCACATTTGGGGGCTCGTCCCAAAAAATATCTGTTTCATGTATAGATCCCGTATATACAAGATTATTGGCCGACATATATATATATATATCAATATCGGAATTTTTTTACTCCCTATTATCAGTATTGGCATCAGTATCGGTCGGGCCCCAGTCTCTAGTCAGTCTTGTGATGTCTAGGGCCCTAAAACAACTCAAACAATAGGGAGCGGTGCAGATCTGAATTTCTTCCTTCAGCTGCTTGGTTTTCACAACTAATAAATAATAATAATAATAATAATATATTTTATACACAGAACATTTTTTAAGATGCTCAAACATGCTTTATGTAATAACTTAAAAAGAGATCCTAGATAACTAAAAGTATAGCATAGCATTTATTTATCTGTATGACCCATTTTAGTAACATTTTACATTTAACTCATCAAAGTCAATCCTATCTACCCTGTTCCTTTTTTTTTTCTGTTACACCCCCAAGCACACCATTATTTACCAAGGATAAGCTGACCTTGTCTGGCTGTTAAGTACACAAATAGCACTGAAGTATTGCTCTGGAAAAATGACACAACTGCTAAAAAGTTTTGGGTTAATGTGACATGTATTTTAGAGCGTTCCTATGTAGAACTGCTAAGACAGCTGGCAACTGGCTATAAAAGCACTAATAGAGGTATTACAATATGAAACACTGTAATATCTGGAATGTACAGTAAAATGTTGCACCCAATAAAACAAGTTGCAAAAAAAAAGGTTCATGTAAAATCACTTCTTTGTTCTTTGTGTAGCAACAAAACAACATAAGACAAAAGAGCACAAACACAAACAGTAGTCTGTTATTTTTCATACAGTTACAATCTTACTACCTATATTTGTATTTTCATGCTATTTAAAGCCTCACAGCTGGTTCAGGACACAATGTGTCATAATGTAACATTGTTAGTTTATACCTCACTAAAACTGAAAAGTTATACATAAATGTCTATGTATTGATATCCTTTAAAACACATGAAATCATAGAAAACTCACAAGAATACTTTGACCCAGAGAAGGTCAGCCTCTCTGCTGTGTACATGGGACTACATCTGTTGAAGAAAGATGAGTATCAGTGGTTTCAGATTTCAAATTTGGGCTTAGAAGAAAACCAAACCAAAAACTGGAAAGCACACGTCTGGTTGGGATGGAGATAAATCAGTGATTTTGTAAATTGTACCAAACCCCAGTAAGATCAATAATCCTATATAGATAACCTTAATGTGTTCCATGACCAATGAGAGGGTTAGTCCTAGATAGTCTCATCCAGATGGCTGCTCTGCTTGTGCGTGCGTGCATGCATGCGTGCGTGTAATTACATATATGGTGACTATAGTATTGAGAGGATGTGTCATCAACAGAAGCAGGAGTGAGTTTATCCATGAGGATGGGTAGATGTGGTGGGGTTCCAAAGCCCCTCTGGCCTGGATCTAGTAAAGTTATGGAGAAGGCCAGTGACTGATCTAGTAGAGATATCTGTCAGCAACCCTTCCTCTATCTCGGTGCTGTGTTTAGCCCTGAGGGTGTGTGTGTCTGTGTGTCAACACTATTCAATCAGTGACCAGGCAGGGTGTCCTGGGCAGGTTTGGACAGCAGACAGCATATCTATGAGCCATTGTTCTCTGTTCTCCACTTTTTCTCCTTATTCCTCCTCTTCTCATGTTGGTGTGTACTTCAGGCCCTCCAGGAATGTGTTATTTTGCAATCACAAGAACTGATGCAAAGTCAATTAACCACTGTTTCATTTTGAGAGATTACAGTTTTTTCTAATCTCTGCAGTATTTCAACAAAACATGGTCAAATTGGCAAATGAATATAAGTGATTGCTGACAAATGAAAACCCAGCTAACACAAGGACTTCCAGGTTAGCAAGCCAGGAGATGGAGGCATAGAAAAATTGGCCTCTGACACTTTGAGTTAAAAGTAGCCCACTACAACCCAAATCTTCAAAATTTTTTGCTACAATTAAATGCAAGATTGTGATTTTGTGATTAAATGCAAAATGCCTACAGAGGAAAGAATAAGAAGTCAATGCAGTATGAGTTACTCGAAGGAGACGGAGTTGACCATGCTTCCCTGGCTAGCAGGACTATGGAGAATATGACATGCAATCAGACCTCAAGTCCTCCAGATACAGAATGAAAGAAGAAATATTGAGACTGACTTGGCAGAAGCAGGGATTTCAACATCTTGGAAGAAGATCATGACTATTTACCTGATGTTTTGTAGAAGCGAAGGGAATACACCAAAGCAAAATTGGTCTTAAAGGAGAAGAAAATCTGATTTCAAACTCTGTTCCTGGCTAGGCTAAGAGTTTTCTACCAGGAGGGAAAAGTGCTGTAAGGATTGGCAGCGGTAGCGCCCAAAGACATGGCAAAGAGGGGGCTCCCAGGAGCTGTCATTAAACACCCGCAGTCTCTTTTGGAACAGGTTCAGTGCTTATCATGGCGCTCGAGCAGGTAAGTGCGAAACCAGGGAGGCACTGGCATGACTCTGGACTACAAGCTTCAGACTTTTAGGCTCCAGGACCCGGTGTGACTGTAAGTAATCTGGAAATGACTGGGAATTTGCCGCTTACTGGCAAGCCAGGGGAACAGAGGTTGAGTTACGGCATATTAAAATAGCATCGTGTTGGCTATAACTAAGAATATACCTGTAATGGTCAGGGGTTGTTCTTTAACCGAACACCTAAATGGATGTCAGCTTGGACAAAGGCCTGTCGGCAAATGAAGGCCTTCTCCCACCAGTCGGAGGCTGAGGGCCTTCGTTTAGCCTGCTCTATGTCTGTACACATAAATAGAGAGTGCTAAATTAAAAAGAATGGCTTTAAGTACCAGTCTCATCATCTACATATTTGGTCAGCCACAGGAGGGGAGTGGTGACACTAATCTGTTAGTTTTGAACTCATATTTGAAAAGAAAGATACAGAAGGGAGATATGATTTGCTAAGATGAAATATGGGTGGATAGTTGATAACTTCACTAAACATATCCTCCTAAGTCTGAATGGAATTTTTTTAGGCAACTATTTGAATTGATAATAGCAGAAACTTGGGGTCCTGATTTGTGAAATGCACACATTACTCAGCCTAAACCGATAAACGAGAAAATGAACTCTGCAATGAATGATATTGGGTTAATAGAGGGACTACACATATTTCTCCGACCCAGACTTGGTATACTCTAGGATAGATTCTTTTTTTTTACCTTTGGCAAAGACTTACATAGGGTTGGTGACTGTGACCTAGGCATTATGTAGTTGTCAGACCATAGTCCTCTTTGCTTAAACTAGTGCTGGGCAGTATACCAATTCATCCGGTATACCAGTTTTAATTTCCTGTACAATATGAATTTTTCATACACTGCCATACCACTGCGTAGCTGAAATAACTCTTCTATAGGCAGCAAACTATATAATCACCACAAAGAGCACTACAGTCGGGTCAAGCTGTGTACAACTAACTCTCTTTAACAGCAAAACACAATGGCGCACAACAATTTGTGACACAAACAATTTGTAACACTAATAATTGTACAGCAGGTTCTCTCAGGTAACCGTTATTGTACGTTGACTTTCATGACTGTTTAGTTCTGCCTCCATTTGTTTTTCCTCTTTCAGTTGTTTTAGCTCCTCTCTATGTAGTCCAGCTCAAATAAATATGCTTGGTCATTCATTTGTTTGCCGCTTAAGCTGTGGAACAATGTAATAGCCCAAAATCATTTGAAAGATGCTATCAGAGTTTTGGGATGGTGTGCATATGACCCAGAATTTATACCTAAAATATTAGACGTAAGGTTTAAGGGGTGGGTGACTCAAGGCTTAACAGCATACTGTACTTTCTCCCGTCAGGGGTCCATGAGGATGCATCATGATTTGAGTAATAACAATTTTTACATATTTCTTCAAGTTTGGCACTATATTGACTACTACTAGGATAATATTCTACTAAAAGTCTTCATATCACTGGAGACAGTGTGGGTTGTCCACAGCCCCCTAGAGGGAGGTAGACTTAGAGGCTACAGATGGATGCTGGTTTTTGAAAAACTATATGAATGCAAGCAACAGCATAGCTTGTGTGAGCGGTGTGTCAGCAAAGTGTGAGCAGAGCACTGACAGCTCCAGTGCACTGCCATGATATGCGTTAGATGTACTGTATGTTACAGTGAGGGTGGGTATTCCACGTGAGTGAACAGTAACACGAGTTGGGCTGCCTGAATTCAACAGCTTCCATATGATACAGAAAAGTTGTTTTGGGAGAGGTCTGAGAGGCAGTTTTATATATCGGATGTAGCAGTAGCAGTACCAGCAGTTCTGGGGCCTGCGGCGGCAGCAGCAGGATCGCTGGAAAGTTGAATTCTGGCTCAAGGAAGTGAAGTACAACACTCCTGCTCCTCTCGACAAGCAGAGGAACAAACTAAAGAGCAAAGCAATATGTGCTCAGTTGCTCTGGTTGTGTGGAGATGAGAAGCTGTGTTAGACATGAAAAAGCAGCCACTTCTCTGTTTATGCCAGCCAGTATTGCTGAGAGATTTGATCTTACTGTTTTGCGCTTTGCTGACAGTATATTTTGACTGAAGTTAGTTCATAAAGGCTGATGGTCTTGCTACTTTTTTAGGTATAAAGTTAGCCTCCAATATTATTTTTAAAGTGTAGTTTTAGTACTAGAACACTAGAGTCTTGATGGCAGCTTGTCTTGTCTTATTTTCTATTTTTTCTGGATATTTCCTACACTTACATCATTTTGTGGCATGTGGACTATGTTTGGTGTGGTACTATCCTTCAAGTGCATTGTCAGTTTGTTTGGAGCATTTCCAAGTGCATGCATTATGCCTGGAATTCAAAGTATGTCAGTTGTTCTAATGCAAAAGTCTCAGGTAGTTATCATGTGCCTCAGTGTACGGAGCAGAGGTTTTGATTTCTCCATGATCCCCTCTGCCTCAGCCCTCTGTCTGTCCATCACTGCTCTGTGGCAGTGGGCATGACGTGATTTAGCCAAGTAGGACATGTTCCTGGATCAACATCTAACATTGTGTTCTTGGACCAAACGTTGTCCGTCATGTTGCGCTCCTGTCTCCTGTCCCCTGATTGGTTTTGATTTGTTATTAAGAATCAGGATGCAAGCATCAGTCAACATCATACTTCTGTTTAGTGTAAGTGTAATATTTTTAGGATACATCTATGTAAATTGGTACAAATATGGAATTTTACCAATTGAACAATCTCAATGTCATCTGTATTTATGAACATACTGCAAATGTATTTCTAGAACTTTTCTTAGGAAAAATTATTATGGACCTATAAAATAAAGTGTTACCCTTGTAAACAGTACATTCACTTTGAGTGAGCACCAATATAACACTTGAATTTTAACACATATGTGTAACCATACTTTTTCTGATATCTTACTTTACTGAAAATTAGAATTTTATTTTTTTTACAAAAACCTTTAATGAGTAGCCTACTACTCAGTTCTGTAATGTTTTGTGTGGCTCTGGAGGAGCTTTGTCAAGTGACATCTCTGAGTATCTCAGCTTGAACTCTGAGATTACACAGAACACTTTCTTACATACTGCGGCTGTTAAGTTTGAATGACGTGGTCATGTACCTGGCGGGATGAGTCTATTGAGTTGTAGGATGCAGTGTTTTTAGAGCTTGATCCATATTGGAGACTAAAAGTCAGGATGTCTCAGCCTCTGCTGCACAGATGTTGATCCTTTTTTGTTGTTGAATTTGTCTCTTTTGAGTCCCCCAACTTTATGGAAGTACAGTACTAAATCAATGGATTAGTCCATTGACGTAAACAGCAAGAACTTAACAAAATTGGTTTGAGTACTGGTTGTTGTGAAATGGTCAGAGGCTCCTCCTCTTCCTCGTCTTCAGAGCAGCTCTCTGCTCAGCAGCAGCTACTTGTCTGCCAGGCAGATAAAGCAGATTTAAGCTCTGCTGTTGACGTTGGCCTACATTGGGGGCAGAACACTAATCAGTAAGCCATAATCTTTATCCATCATGCCTGGACGTATTTGTCTGTCTGCCTGCCTGTCATCATCCAAACATTCACTTATTGTTCTGGCTATATATATATATATATATATATATATATATATATATATATATATATATATATATATATTAGCAGACTGAAAACTTGAGTTTGTAGAATTGAATCTGGATGTGTAGGATGTCTCGGCTCACCTCCCCCCTCACTCCTCCTCATTCCTGCCCTGATAACTCATCCCCCTCTGCTACAGCCCCTCGCTCGTTTAATGATAGTTTGTCAGAAGCCATTGTCCATTCGCTGTATGTTAATTGCCCTCATCGCAGCCCACCCATACACACACTCCATTACAAGGGTCTGTTTGTAGGTTCATTCAAAAATCATGTCTAAAATGGTTCAGGTGAGATCTTTTTTCATAATGTCTTTATCACCCCCAACACACAGAAACTGAAACTTCACTTTGTCTCATTGTGGCTACATGTTGAACTAAGATAATTAGGATAAAACTCTCAGCAACACTCAGTTTTCATGTATAAACCAGTGAAATGTCATGGCATGGTGGAGACAAGGCCCTGCCACATGGGTATTCTGTCTATTTGACTTGAACTTAAACATAAATGAGCAGGCGGATCTAAAAGTGCTTATCTGAAACCAAATCACTATTTCCTATATCACACTGACGATAAAGAGCAGTTGATGAAAAGCAGAGTTAGATGTCATCATCCGGTCATATTGTTACGTTGACTTTGTACACACTGCAAAGGTCTCCTTCACAGGTCCATATTGGGCTGCATATCGCCACTACTGACTGCTCTGTGTGTCAGTGTCTAATACCCAGATGGATCCAAGTGAACTCACATGGTGCATCATCATCATCATCATCATCATCATCGTCACAGAAGAAAGTGTGTTTTTTGAGGCAGAAGGAGAGTTTGAACTGTTCGGGGAAGATAACGTATTATTGGTCTTTCTGACCACTGCTTCCTGTTAATTGGTGGAACATCATGCTGCTGCCAGTGTTGCTGTTGCTCTGTTCGGGTTCACTGCATTTTGAATCGGGTCTAATTATCCTCAGGTCTATTTTGGAGCAGGTCTGAATGTCCTCAAGTTCCTTTAAGATCAGATGTTTTTTTTCTTTTTGTTTTGTTTTGTTTTTGTTTTTTTTTCAGGAAGGATTCTCCTCGGGCCTGTTTTAGATTAGGTTCAAAATGTTTATGTTGTATACCGAATCAGGTATAGCTGATTCCGCTGTTTCAGCAGATTTTTTGGATCAATAAATGAAACAATAATGAAAATAATGACTTGCTGCATCCCCAGTGATCAGACAAGGTTATGGTCGGCAGGCAGGCAGGCAGGCAGGCAGGCAGCTGGGGCCTGGCAGAGCTGTAGCAGGAGCCCTGAGGCTGGTCCATTCACCGTGCTCGATCTATCATGACACCCATCACAGTCAATCACAGCGGTATTGTTAAGCCTCCAGCATCCAATTAGAGGAGATTAGTTTCTAAGAGTCTTACAATGACCATACAGGTCCTCGCCATGTGTTTCCCCCTCATAGATGGATCACAGAGGAGCTGGCACTGATTCCACTTCATGTTCACATCAGCATGGCCTTTTACCTGCATACTGTGTGTTGTTGTATATTGTGGATTTGATGTGTATGTTTGTAGGGCTGCTCCCTAAATGTTGATGAACCGATGCATCAGCCGAGAAGAAATCGACTCACAATTTTTCGAATCACTGATTACAATGATGCAGCTAAAAAAAAAAAGGCAGAGTAACACAGGGTGGCAGCATGACAGGTTGTACACTTTAACTTTTAAGTCATGTCGCTAAATGACATAAATACATAACTGTGAGGGAAACAGAGAGGGATGATGGAAACGGAGGTCAGCGAGATGCAAATCAACTTGTTTCCTGCTCCGAGCTCTTAGCTCTGGTGTTGAATGCGGCGAAGCTGGCTAAGCTAATTTTGGACCATACGCTGGTAAAAACCTTCTCTGTCAGCAGCTGGCAGGATTTTATAACTGTACTAATAGCAGGATGCACACCTTTTTATTTCTCCGTGTGGAAATCGTTTTCACAAGTCTTACAGGTAAAACATGAGACTCATGTAATTTAGGCTGTCACAGGAAGTCAGTGTGAGGCGCTAACTATTATGAATAACTAACTCTAATGAATACGTTTTGTTTCTTGTTATCTTCTTTAGTAGCATAACTCAAATCTGAATGATATGACTGATCATACAGTTATGGTGAAGGGAAGAGAATAAGAGACTGAGTGTAAGTGTGTTAACTAAATGTGCGTGTGCAGAGTTGTTGCTATGAGCTTCACATATTGGTGAATTAGCTTTGTTACAAACAACCTCCATTGTGTGCATAACATGTATGACACTTATTTTAAGACTGGTCTTGAACATGCACAAAGGAAAAATGATGATAACTGTGCTGTAGAAAATACAGGAGAGCTAAGACAACTGTGTGTGTGTGTGTGTGTGTACACACACTGTATGCATTAGCTAGATGTATTTATTCTGTGTAATAAAACATACATGTGTCCCCGTGTTTGTGTTACTGTGAATAATGTGTGTATGCATCTTTCATGAAAGGTTTTGTCATACAAATACAGATCAGTTATTGTCTCTGCATTTTGATCAAAATCAGCCCTGTGTTAAACAGCGCAGGTGGGGATGTGTTGCTTCAGGTACCTGCGAGACATAAAATACTATCCAGGAAATCCAGTGTGAGTTACAGATCCATGAATTTAAAGGTTTATCACACATCAAAACACAGCACAGCAGTTTATAATACGCACAGACAGGATTTTACAGCTCTGCAAAGTTATCACAGTGGCAATTTTGTCTTTCATTGCAATGATCACAAGGTCCACCGCCACCAGTAATGTGTGCCGGCATGTACGTATGTGATTGGCCAAAGCTCTTAATGCATTTTTACATCTCTGATACAAAGTAATGGTCAGGAAAAACTGCTCCACTCTCACTGATGGAATGTTACCTGACTTTGCTAAAACTAAAGCAGAGATCACATCTCTTAGGGATGTACAGTGTACAGCAGGAGCAGTGCAGACATTTGGATGTCTGTGTAAAGTCTGCAGTTACCACCCACTGTCTGCACACTGATGTCTGAGTCATCGTTGACTTTACAGAAATGACACCTGAGAGATGCTTAGAGACTTTAGAGCGCAGTCAGCCACATACCCCACTTACAAAAGCTGTAATACAGTCATGATGGGACATAGAGGTAAAGGTTCACATGCTTCTCAAACATTGAATAAGTAATATTGTTGTCTTCATCTGTCTCTTAAAGTGATGGCTTTTTGTCATTCAGACAGAAGTATCTACAGAGCTACTAATGTGCATGCACCTGGTGTGCAACATCACTGATGGATTCTAAAACTTATATTACTGTTGAAATTTGAATTAATGACACTAGTGAGCTTAAGAGACCACCTCTCCTCACAGTGACACATTTTTGCATCACTTTCATTGTTTATCATTATAATATCATTATATACAGTATATATATTGTTACTAATTAATAATATCTGGTCTGAGTCTCTTCCTGAAGACATTCATGGTGTTGCACTCAGTGACAGAACCTGGAGCCTGGAGGTACCTTTGCCGTGTGTAAAGGTGTTGCCATTGATGCATGGTGTTCGGTCATATACTGATTACATTACTTGCCCACTTCTCCCACCGTCGTTTTGCTTTTTTCATGTGCATTTATTACTGTATGCTCAAGGACCTGTCATGGTTGCGGTGATTGACAGTTTTTTGAAAACCCTATCTTACACCTGGGCTCACCACCAATCAGTTAGAACTGAAGAAGCCTCTTGGATGAGAGGCCAAATATCTTCAAGTATCTTCAACCGAGTCTAGCTGCCCTCGATTCAACCCTCCTTGGATAACCATGACCTGGATGACTGAGAATCTTCACAGACATCTATTTTATAATGCTATTCCTTATGAGCCTATAGTAAAGACTTTCGTCTTCCGTCAGCAGTCCTCGGAATTTTACGATATGCATTATGACATAGCGAAAGGCATTTTCGGCAATTAGCTAGGCTAAAAACAAGGCCTACCTAGTCTGTTGCAGGCAACATTTTGGCCTTTGTTATGGCTCAAAAACTGACATCCATGGAAAAGTTTGGTCTCATCTTGAACTGGAGCATCTGCTGATTAATTCCACACCTGATGTGTTATGATCCACTAGTTAGGCACGATACGACATGAATAAATCTCCATTTCTGTTATCTTTGCCACCATCTTGACTGTACCAGTGTTTCCCCCATAATCATAATATCTGCGCCACTGCAGAATTATGAGCACCACTGCTAAAATGGTGCTCATACTACTTATGAACTTATGGTCCCCCATTACCTATTCAAAGAATAAGTAAAAAAAAGACAAAGAATCTCACCAGACATGTTGTGTCAACTATCAGTTCTTGACAGTTTTTTAAACTTGGTTGCACCATTATTATTCACTCCTCTCGGTGTGTGTGGGCACATAGTGTCAGCTCCCCTTGACAGGGTAGTCTATCCCAACTCAGGTGGGAAACTCCCGGGAACATCAACATGTCTAGTATGCAAATAATTGATGACAGGGCTAGATTTTGATGTCAAAGCAAGGATTAGCCAAGCTGTAATACAGCCTTCCATAGCAAAGGCACCGTATCCATGCATGTCAGCAGCAGGGTACTTATAAATTCTCCTGAATGATTTGTTTGAACAACGTTAAATGAATTAGCCCATGCTTCAGTTTCTGGTATATCCTGTTGAAGATCAGGCATCCTTGTACTTAACATCATAGTCAAGTGCTGCCTGAGGTATGGAGAGCACATTAAAAGAAATGTCATCCTTGATGAATATTTCCAGTGTTTGAGGAGATAAAACTGTTTGAGCTGTCACTGAAATACTACTCCCTGTAATGTAAAAATGTGCCATTTGTGTGAATTCATGGTGAAGAAATGAAATGCGGACATTCTTTGAATTCCTGCAGCTTCCCAGGCAAACCATACCAATGCCATTTCAAGGTTTTTTGGGCTCGCCTGGAGAGAGTTTGTAACCTGGACTGAGCAGAAAACCCCCAAAACAGGAACTGGTTTGCCTCAGCTCCCCCCCAAAAAACCAAACTATATTATTGTCTTCTAGAGAACATAATGGGTTTAAAGTTCGCATGCTGCTGTAAGGAAAAACAACAGCTTCTTCTTAAATACCTAGAGGGGTTCTGCAGCGGCCTTTCTTGGTTGTTTTTCCAGGGATCATCTGGAGAAGTGAGGGATGTGTGCAGCTCCTATCACTTCTTCCCATGTTCTTCTAGAAGAGTTTTGTCTTACCGTGTGTTCAGATAGAACATGGAGCAAATTTTAGCTGCAGAGCGATTACATACAAAGTCAATGCAAAGATGTGAGTAGACACATTTGGAAGCTGGAGGGAAATAACAGAAAGAACTGGAGTCTGGTGAGTTCTGAGTTCAGTTAGAAACTGAACACAAACACACAGACATGGTTGGTCTGTCCATTGCTAGCTAGCTTACAGCTTATATACTGGCCAGGCTGGTGGGAGATAACCTCGTGTGTGTGTGTGTGTGTGTGTGTGTGTGTGTCTGTCATAGGCTACTAAGATCTAAAGATCAGTTAATTGGGGACAGCTTGTTCAACTGGGGACAAAATCCATGTCCCCAATTGGGAAAAAGCTGATTTTTGGGTCAATGGTTAAGGTTAAGGTAAGAGTTAGGTTTAGGCAAGTAGTGGTTATGGTTAGGTAAGTCTCCAGAAAATGAATGTCAGTCTTTGTAATGTCTCCAAAGGTGACCAAGGTCAACGTGTATGTGTGTGTGTAGGTTAGAAAGAGCGAGCTTAGTCCCTTCTCACAGGGGGCTAAGCGGGCGGGGGGGAGGACCGTAATAAGATTTTGGGATAAAGGTCTACGGCGGTGTTCAGACCGACATTAGCTCTACAGGGTCGTCCAGCAAAAAAGTTGAACTGGGCTCAACTGTGGTTGCAATACATCATCATCCACTGTGGCGCTTTGTTGTCCACTCACATACATGCAAGTACACATTTCTGGTGGATTCCTTTGTAACATGAACACCGTGTTTCTGCTGTTTAAGTCCAGATAACGATAAAACGGTTGCCACCCTAATAACTTTATAGAATTGTAAAATCCTGTCTGTGAGTGTTGCAAACTACGATGCAGTGTTTTGCATTTTATAAACCTTTTAAATGCATTAATCTGTCCAACTCAACTTCCTGGATTGTATTTCATTCTCACCAGTACCTTAAACAACGCAGCCCCTTGCATTGTTGTAATGCAGGGCTGATTTTGTTCTAAATGCAGCCCTTAGCATACAGGACTGGAAAGAAGTTAGATATAGGAGTTGAGAGTGTCGGTGTGTGTGTGTGTTTATGCATGCACTTAAAGGAAAAGGAATTTCTTGCTCCTTGTGCAGAGCGCTATGTGCGACTGTGGGATTAGAAAGCTGCCTTTGTCTGTGAGCTGCGGCAGGTCGGAGCTGAGCAGGGCTCAGGTAACTGCTGTAGGAATGACTGGACGGGAGAGGTGAGGATGCCACAGAGAGAGGAAGGGATCAGGGCCCGGAGACAGAAGAGACGATTGTCTTCAGGCATGTGTCAGAGGGCTATGTGCAGTATTTGCACATCAATCAATCAGTATCGCATTCATCTTTAGATGTCATACTGTATGTAATTACTTAGATGAAACCATGATCAAAATATGTAGCTGCCTCTTGTCAGGAAACCTGGAGTTTGGATTGTTCTACAGCACAGAGATTTCCTTACAATACAAAATGGGATATAATTATACAATTTATATATCTATATAAATATACACAAACACAACATAGATGAATAAAAATATAACAAGAGTAAGGTAATAATAATTATGAAATAAACAAAGTAGTATAGAAATACATTTTAAATGTATTTACAGAATGGAATAATAATAGTTTTGAATATGGGATATAAAAGTTTAAATGAAATATTGACTATAGAAAGGAAATATGGACTGTGCGACAGACCAAGAAATAGTGACAAGTGCAAGACTTACCTGTGACGTGTAATAAATAATTCAATTATGTAACGGTGGAGGTTGAATGGAATGTACAATGTTAGGTGCAGGTGTAGGAATTAAAAGAGGGATGTGAGATGTAAAGTCCAGTGTGATAACAGCACAGTTCAGCTGTTTAGTAGGGCAACAGCTTCTGTTCCTGTGTCTGCTGGTGGAGCTAGGGGGGGGGTCGGGCCTGGCCCTGGTGGAGTGCGGCTGATCAATGCGGGGGAGTTTGCAGCTGATGATCCTCTCAGCTGAGTGAATGATGAGGTGCAGCCTTTGAGTGTCCTGTTAGGTTGCTGTACTGTGCCAAACAGTGATGGATGTGTGTGTGTGGGACTGACTGACTATGTGCTGACTGGATTCTGTCCCTCATGTTGTCATTTCAGTCTGGCTGGGCCTGAATAGGTGATCCATCATTACGCAGCCATCTGTGCTGACTGGGATGCAGGCTATGCCTGGCTATAGCAGGCAGAGGATACCACGCTGTTGCTTCTAGGATTCTTATGTGGGAGAGTGTAATGCCAGCACATGGCCATTTGCAGTGGTCAACATTCGAGAGCTTCTATTGTCACATGCACAGCAACACAGCAGGTGGAAACATTGAAGGCAGTAAAATGTGTCTGTTTCAAGCTCTTCCAAATAGAGTACAAACTAAATATTTATAATTATAAAAAAAAGGAGAGAGAAAGAAGAGAAAGATAAGAAAGAGACAAAATAAAAAATACAGATATACAATATATTGCACACTGGGTAAACATGTGCTGTATTGATAAATAGAAATATTGCCTAGAAGAGATGTGTGTGTGTGTGTGTGTGTGCATGTGTGTTCACGAAGAAGTCCCAAAGTTCAACAGCCTGATGGAGAAAAGCTGTCTCTGAGCCTGCTGGAGTCTGTAGCTGGGGTAGTTGGGGTCCTTGATGATTTTTCCAGCTTCCCTCATGCTCCTCTGGATGTAGAGGTCCTGCATGGGTGGCAGTTCAGACCTGGTGATTCACTGTGAGCAGCTTTGATGACTCCTTGCAGGGATTTGCGGTCCTGCTTGGAGCGTAGTCATTTCTCTGACGCTATGGATCTTTAACAGGGTGCAGCTGTATGTCCTTACAGTCTTTTGTGGTAGTGTGACATTAAGCTGCTCCTTCAACAGCTGGTGCATATCCACATCAATTACTGATATCTCAGTATTGCTGCTATTTAATAATGCAATTGTTTTTATCACAGCACTTATTAGCTTGTAACTCCAGCCACAAGGACTGCAGCTCCCTCTGGCAGACTGCCTGCATATGCTCTACAGAGAGAGAGAGAGAGAGAGAGAGAGAGAGTGAGGAAAGGAGGCACCCCGGCTAAACATCTTGCCTGGAGCAGCAATATGGTTTTTTTTGTTTTTTTGCCTCAACACATCTATCATGACATGTTTTCTCACTCCCCCAAATGAAGCCATCCACCACTTCCTCACTCAGCTCCCTCCTCTCTTTTTCTCTCCAACCTGTGCAGACTATGTAGAAGTGCACTCATTTTTTCCATCTTCTCACTCTCTCTCTCTCTGCTCTACTTTCCTCAGTGGAAATAGTCGTCTCACCAAATCCTCAGGTGATGACGAGGCAAATCCTCAAACCCAATACTTGAGCTTGTTTCAAAATCCAAGGCATCCTGGCTTTCCATTTCTTGCCTTTTGTGTTTCTGTTAGTATCTATACTATGAAGAATTCTTTGGATGTCACTGCTGTTACACTGAGCCCTGAAATACAGCCATATTATTACTACTGAAGCACTTACTGAACAATTGTAGTGTTGTATCTGATGTAACAGTAGCAGCGGTTTCAGAGTACAAGTGTTAGTGGCCTGACACCCAACTTTAAATTTATTCATTTCACTACTAAGTAATTATTAGACTGTGGTTTATTATTGGAGAATTGCCTTGAAATGAGGACAAAAATAAACTATGATGTTCTTTGTTTAATATCATGATCACCACAGCCAGAGAGAGAGAGAGAGGCAGTGACATTTATTTTTAGACAGCTGTTCTTCATTCCATATGTAGTGAACATGAGGATTATGGTGTGTTTCTGTTACATTTAAGCCGTGCTATTTAGGCTGCTCAAAAACTAAGTGTGTAGTAACCCTTTATCATTTAGCGTGTAGTTTATAGCCTACATAATTATGTGTGATAATTATGCGTCGAGACATGCCTGAGTCAAGTCTCATGTCCAAAAAGAGAAGTCCAAGTCAGGTATCAAATCAGTTGAGACAAATCTGAGTTACGTCTCAGGTTGGTCGAGACAAGTCCAAGTCGAGACTCAAGTCAATCAAGACAAGTCTGATTTTTGTCCTTAGTCTAAAGCCCTTGGGGCACGTCCAAGTCAAGTCACAAGTCTTGTCTGTTGAGGAACTCTTACGCAAGTCATACACCTGGGGTTAGGGTTAGGGGTTAGGGTTAGGGGGTTAGGGTTAGGGTTAGGATTAGGGTTAGGGGTTAGGGTTAGGGGGTTAGGGTTAGGGTTAGGGGGTTAGGGTCAGCGTTAGGGGTTAGGGTTAGGGTTAGGGGGTTAGGGTTAGGGGGTTAGAGGGTTAGGGTTAGGGTTAGGGTTAGGGGTTAGGGTTAGGGGTTAGGGGTTAGGGTAAGCAAATGACCCTAACCCTAACCCTAACCCTCATCCAGCAGTGATTCAAGTGATGAAAGATGGTATGTGCTCTGCTGCGCTTTAGCGTTCCGTGGAATTTGTATCCAACACCATTCTGACAGAATCTGGTCCCCCTCCTCTGTGGTAAATGTTGCAGTGCCAGTTATTGTGGCCGGTAGATGAGAATGTTCTAATTAGAGCAGGGATTGAATGCGAATTCAGTGTTTTTGATTATGAAGCATCACTTTTTTTTGTGCGGGGTTTTGAGAAGCGACATGAAAGTCGGTCTGTCCTCAGGCAAGGCAAGATATTCTCCCACTAGTGTGCAGCATACAGAGACACTTTTAATTAGACTGGGAGATGAATATTATCGCCATGGGAGAAGTGGCCTCTTTTTTTTTAGATAGTAGCAACAAAATCAACTGACTGAATGGAAACCTTTAACTCATCGCAGCCATTTTAAAGTCTTTTTTTTTTCTCAGAGCAGGGAGAAGTGCTGGTGTCTCAGAATGAGACCCCTACACAACTATTATTCCATTTGGAAGGATGTGTTAGAATGAGGTACCATGGCTGAATCACCAGTTCCCTCATTCCTCCTGCAGTGAGACCGTTTTCTTTATTGCATTATTTGTCTCTGAAATCACAAGTGCAAAACAGACAAGAATCATGACATCTCCTTTTCCTTCTCTCTGCCTTGTGTGTGTGTGTGTGTGTGTGTGTGTGTGTAGCAGAAGCTTGATGGAATGCATGCCTAATGTCAAATTATTTGTCTTTTGAGACTAATTGCTGTAATTCTTTGAACACTTTAACTACGCCAACACACACACACACACACACACACACACACACACACACACACACACGCAGCTGCTGATATCTAGCCTCGCATGCCACACCTTCACTCATCTTGCGTGTCTCCTCCTGAGAGCCCTTTCATACTGATGCATTGCCACCATTAATCATGCTAGTTGTTAAAACCGAGCAGAAAGTCATGTGATGCAGGCTTAGCACAGAGTTAGCACTGTTCTATAAACCCCTAACAAACCAGTTGTGTGCAGCATACCAAATATGGAAGGAAGTCCATGAGAAAACACTTCCATCTAATAATTATGCTTGAGTTCTAACAGCAGACATCATTTATCCAGTGGGAGGATAATCACAGGGGTTCATGTGGGTCCCATTTCCTAAAAAGCATCTTAAAGCTTAGATCATAGTAAAAGTCATCTTAAGAACTCTTTTTTGACTGACACGGTATTTCTGAAAAGGGCTTTTCTAAAGAAATCAAATGAAATCAACCAGATAGAAATGTATACTGTCACTCATGAGCGGAGCAGATTTATAAAGTATGACCACTTTCCTCCCACCAATATGTATCATATAAAATACAGTAATCTGCAAACATTTAAAGTGTATTTCCGTAATGTACTTAGCTTGATAAATTCTAAGCGTGTAAAATATTTTGTCATCTTTTGCTTCATCTGTGCTTTGTAATGTATTTATTTTCTGTAGGGCTGTAGTCTGCTGGTCGACTGGTCGATTAGTTGGTCGATATGCTCTCGTCCGACTAAATTCTCATTGGTTGAATAATCTCTGTGTTATTTTCATAAGGAGAAAAGTGCGACATCAACAGCTTTCCAGGATTAATCCATTATGTCCTGCGGCGGGAGGGACAGACTAACAAATTACCTGTGAAAACAACGGGGGTGTATTCAAAACACCCCCCTTGTTTTCACAACTTTGAACTCGCCCAACCTGATGGAGACGCAGGGTCTGACTGTACTCAACGTTTACTCAACGTTTACTGAACGTACTGAACGTTTACTGAATCTGTGTTTCTCCATAATGACACAACGAGAACCCCCGCCAGGCCAAAAAAAATGATATTTGTTAATATTCGACAGCGTTTGGGAGTCTCTGTGCAGCGTTGTTCTGGTACGCGAATCAACCTCTGTCGTTGCCTGGGAAACCACTGGTAGCGTGGCTCTGTTAAGGAGTGTGTTTGCGTAGCGAGTGGGAAAGAGCGAGGAGCAGAGAAGTGACGGTGGATGCGGGCGGAGCAGAGGAAAAGGTTAGTAGTAAGTTGTCAGTCTGACAGTAAATGTACAGTACAGACTATAGTGTGTCAGTTAATAAATGCTAAAAAGTCACGTCTGTTGTTTCCCCAAATGCTGGAGAAGTGAAGGGGGTTAGCTCCAAAGTTAGCAACAATGGGTTAGCCTAACCTGAAGACACAAAACAGAGAAATATAGAACAGACACACACACACAACCACACACACAACCAACCCCCGCGCGACTAATCAATTAGTTGAAGATTATGTACGATTTTAGTCGACCAAGATTTTCTTTGGTTCGCTACAGCCCTAATTTTCTGTATACAAGCTAGTTTACATACAGTCAACACACATTAACTGTAAAAAAAAAAAAAAAAAAAACTAACGGTGAAAAAAAGGAAGAAACCTCAGGAAGAGCAACAGAGGAGGGATCCTTCTTCCAGGACGGACAGACATGCAATAGATGTTGTGTGTACTGAATAGAACAGGAATACAGCATAGAACAATGGATTTGTTTTTTATAATGGATTTGTAATATATATATATATATGAAGAATGTGATGAAGAGCAGGTGCCACCAGAACAGAAGAGGACCTGACGCCACACAACCTCCACCACCTTGGAGACCTGGCAGGAGGACAGACTACACATGCACACACGGGAGACTCACATCACACCATTCACATACACGGGACAAGAGACAAGAAAAGACATTATTCACTGAGGAGAGAGAGAAGGATAAATATATCATTCAGAGAAAGACAGACATGAGATGAGGCTGAACTCCTGCAAGATGATGAGGAACCAGATCCAAAACCTCGGGAAGTGGCAGCGACAGCCAGGGAAGTAGAGCGGTTCCAGGATGGGTACTGGTCCAGCAAGAGCTGCCCGAGAGACAAGAGAGGACAGGAGGAGAAGATAGGGAGAGAGAGGGAGAGAAGAGCGAGGGGCTCACAGCTCGAACGCTCACCTGCTCATGGAACAAACAAACAGAAGCTTAGAGAGATGCAATGGTTAGCAGAACATTTGCAATAATCAATAATCTCATCAGCAGGACAGCACTTAGTAAATTCATTGAGACAGAAACAAACCCACCGTGCAGTACAAGGTCATGAAGGACCCAATTAAAGGCAACTAATTGTAGGTTAAGGCAAAAAGAGGAGGTTTATGTTTAGATTTAAAGGATTCAACAGACTGGGATTGTCTGACATCAGCAGGGAGGTTATTCCATAAGAACAGGGCCTGATAGGAAAAGGCCCTGCTGTCTTCTTTTTAACTCTTGGGACACACAGGAGCCCTACATTCTGACAGGGGATAGCTCCAGATGGAGTATAAGGTTTAAGGATATCAGACAGGTAAAATCAAGCATGCCTGTTCAGGATTTTATAATAGAATAGATTAGAATAAACTTAATTGTCCAACTGAGGCAGGAACATTGTTCTTGGTCTCACTCAGGAAAATAAAAACACAAACATGTCCACAAGATAAAAACATCACATTAACAGAACAAAGATCTCTCAGTTTTTAAGTTACGTTACAACCTGTTCACTCATCAGCAATAAAATATTAATACATGTAAATCCCTTCATAATACTTACATGTTGAACCTTTAAGAAATCAGCTTTAAGAAAGCCTGTAACTTGGTTACTTGAATACATGTAAACACAATGAATGATGCCAAGATTTTAACATTGTTTAACTGACTCTCCTAAAACAAGAGAAAGAGAGAAAGAAATAGCAAGTGTGCACGTGGGCAATCAAGAGAGGGATATGCATATGGACATACAGACTTATCAGTGAAATGTATGAACTGCATCATACACACATATTAAGAGCATGTAAACACACTGCATGTCACACCACTGAGTGACTTCTCACTTTTCATCATTTCATTTTGTTATCCTGTGGTATTTGGCTCTGTATGTCTACCACTACTGCTCCTTAGTGTTAGACATACTAGTCAGCTGGTACTAATAAAACCACGTACAGTAGATGCTGTCATGTATTAACTGTGGCTGCTGGATGTTTCCTCTGAGAACAATAAAAGGTTTCTTCCTCTTGAGCCCCAGCTAATGCACTCTCTGGCACAGCACAAGCTTCTTCCAACAACAATATTTCATTAGTTGGAGATCTGATTACAGTCTGTGAACTGACTGTTTGTTTTGCTCTTTGGTGGCTGTCACTCTTAACATTCTTTGGCCAGGTTGAATGAGGATGTGGATGAAGCTAATTAGGCAGAAGTACCAGTGATCACCGCACATGGTTTCATAGGAACTGTTTAGGCTCCAGATATATCCGGTTTGTTTAGTGATCTAGTTGAGACAGACTGCATTTCACTCCTGGCATCTAAATGTCTTACAAATGTATCTTGAGTGATTTCCTCACACTGGATTTTAAAATGCAGCTGTTTCTACCAATGAATGTGTCTGAATGTCTGCAACTCAGCAAAAGTAGGGAGACTCAGCAGCCACACATTTCTCCGTTCTCTATTTCTTTGTCAAGCGACATCAGGTTAGGCTAACCCATTGTTGCTAACTTTGGAGCTAACCCCCTTTGCTTTTCTGGCAGTTGGGGAAATAACAGAGGTGACTCTTCTTGGTCTTGACAAGCTGTAGCATTTATTAACTGACACACTGGAGTCTGTACTGTACATTTACTGCCAGACTGACAACTTACTGTTAACCTGACTGTCAAAGACTTAAAGAATCTGTGCAAAATCTTTATGTTTATGGTTTATGGCTTAATGGTTTGTCCAGTCTTTGTAGGTTTTCAGCAGGTCGTTGGGTCTGCCCCAAGCTTTGGTTGTATGTTTATTTTGTAAGATGAGATCGGAATCAAAATAAGGATTTTATTGGCTAAAAGGTAGAACTTACGAGCTGCTAATGATTGTATGTTGCTCTCTCACACTTAAACGGTATTCTGAAACTAATTAAATTGTGGCATTTCATTGGTGCTTCCCGCCTAAAATGGTATCTCTATCTGTGTCCAAACATACAATGTGAGATTGACTTGTTTATTATCTAGTCTACCACTATGTACAGTTGACTATGTGCATAAAAATAAGTGACCAGAAACATACTTAGGGAATCAGGCCAAACAGAAGACAATAGAGAAAAGTAGCTTTGCTGTTGTTGACACAGATACTCTTCACTGTCTTCACTGGCACACACACACACACACACACACACACTTGTAGATATGCTGCCAAGCTGTGATTATGTTGTCTTTTCCTTCTCTGTTTCCTTAATAACCTCACAGTACAAGCCAACATTAGGTTGAATTAAATCGACAATTAGCCTCCTGTGATGGGGAGTCCAGGCGTGGGGGGGCAGCTATGTCAGGACCATTATACTAACTCAGTTAATTGCTTTTTTGCATTCTGTGCTCATGGCTTCAACAATCACATCCCCATTGTTTGATAGGTGGCCTTGGTGGCCTTTATGGATTTTGTGACAGAAATGATCCTGGTCTAGTTTGTACCTTGGTATTGACACCAAGTACATTTTCAGCACAGAACAAAAAAAGGAAAAAATGTGCTGTGATTTATTTTGAAACATTTAATTGTGGCTCATTCTTACTTTGACGTAACTGATTGTAGGGCTGTGCAGTATAGCATATTTTCTGTAAATTCAATGAATAAATAGTTTCTGGTCTGTCAAAAGCCAAGAAGAGTAATTTATTTAAGTAATCCATGCAAAAGATGGCCAGACTCCAAATGATAAAAAATATTGCCGTAAAGAGCGTGATTTGCGACACAACTAAATAAATGGTAGAGTATAATGTAAAACAATAGATGTTTTTCTATCGTCACACGATATACAGTGGAAACTGCTTATAGTGATCACATCTGTCTGGGTCAAACTGATCAATATAAGCAGATGATTATTATAACCAATTTTTTTCTTTTTCTTTATTTCTTTATTTGCAGATTACCGTCAAATTGACATTTTTATATTTATTACATGACATTTATAACATGTCATAAGTTTCAAGGAGACTACATTTTTCATTGAGAGACTGTCTTTTTCCCATCATGATTTCAATGTGCACGCAGCACCAGCCTCAGATAACCAGCTGGAAGCAGACAGGTTGCACATTTAGGCTGCGGGGGTGAGGGCTGCAGCGGCCCGCAGCAAGAAAGTTGAACCAGAATCAACTTTTGGAGAAACTCAACCTGTAACGCTGCAGTGGCCAATCACAGCCGGCAATTAGACTGATTACAGCTGTAACCCTGTCATGAGGGAGGACAAAACATTACTAGGGGGAACATTCCTCTTCATTTGATAACATTCAAAGTAAAGTTAAGCTTTGCTGTTGTCTTCCCAACTCATTTTAAAAAAGAATAAAATAAAACATTATTTCTGATTGTTTCACGGCGGTTACAAATAAACGTGCCTACAACCACACCCCACACCTCCACACAACCCTGCGGAGGTGCGCTGCAACGCCTGATAACAGTGCCATAGCCTCTAATTGCATATCATCCATGTGTCATGGGAGTAAAACAGAATTTTTCCATATGTTTTCATGTATGAAAATACCCAAAATGAACACTGTAAGTGGACTACTTGATTTCTATAAGCAAATTATTTACACAGCATTTGTTTAGGAATGATTCTGTCCTGAGCTTTTTGATCCATATAAGCAGTTGATTACTGTAACCGTGATCACCATAAGTGGTTTCCACTGTATATCATCATATCGCACAGCCCTAACTGATAATAGTGTTTGTGATACTCAGAAGATGTATTAGTATTGTGCAGCTGATAGCACAATAATTACATGATAATTGCATGATTGCAACTTTATGATTGTGTATTGCACATATTCGACTGGCCAGTGCAGTGTGTTCCTGGATGACATGACATTGCATTGCAGCTCTAAGAGACACACCTGGATGATTCTGGTGCAAATAGTTTAGCTTTGTGTTTGACATAAAGATGTGACAGGAATTTACTGGAGAGCCATTATGCTCCTAAATGAGATGCTCTTCATTCATGTTCTCCATATAGAATATGTCTATAGATAAGCAGAGCATATGATATATTAAATATATGAGATGAGTTCATCTGACTAGCTGGGTTTAGCTAACAGACAACACTCTGCTGAGGCTTTCTGAATGGAACTGCCACTTTTGACTTTATGTCTGGCACAAAACATTGATCTAATAAGGTTAACAAACTGACAAACCAACTCATTTGGACATACCAGACCATAAGCAATCATGAACCAAACCAAATGTCCTGCACCATTACACCTGCCGTGTGTGTGTGTGTGTGTGTGTGTGTGTGTGTGTGTGTGTGTGTTTGTGTGTGTATGTTTGAATGGGAAAGGCTCTTTTCCTAGATGGCACTATCAAGATAGTACAAAGCTCCTTAAATCCAGTTAGTGGCAGCACCTTCCCCCCACAGCCACCCATCAGTGCTGCCAGGCAACCTCCTGCCCTTCAGCTGGGCTCTGAAGTAACAGTGTTTGCCTGGGCTGGCTCTGTGTCTCTCTGCACCATTACTGTCAGAACATCTCTGTTTTGGCAGGAGGATCATTCACTTACTAGAATTGCAGTGATACCTACCACAGGCCAGCTTCTTTGAGAAGTGGTCACACTCATGTCCTGAATGCACGTGTTTGGGAGCGGGTGCCAGCTTGTGAGGCTTTAACATCAGTATTTATTACAGAGAGAGCTTCTTGTCTTTTTAGTTCACAGGCCAAGACTTTACTTTTCTGCAGGAACCAAAGTGGTTCTGGCCTGATCGGCTTTGAGTTTCTCATATCACATCTAGGGAAAATAATGTTGTAAATTCTTAGCAGATCTGTGTTTTGTCAGCTTCGGGGTCAAGAACTTCTAAGACATACTGTAAAGTACATGACACTGTAGAAACCTCTGGGTTTTCCCCAGGATTTTTGAGCATGATGAGGATGTAAGTGTGTTGCCTCTCAATAAATGTTGATACAGTTTATCAATGTACAATATAATATGATCAACTGACAGTGATCCTTGCTGCCAGGTGATGCAATCAATTTTACATGTGACATGAAACTGAAACTGTGTGTTGCAACAAAAAGACTATATGTCTCCTAATTTAGAACAAAGGACAATTACAAGCTTTAAAATGCCCAAAGAAAATACTCCTCCCCTGATTTGAATCAAGATATTTAGATCAAAAAGTCCCCAAAGCAACAGCTCTTTCACCATACAGATTGTTTTAACTCTGTGTTCTTGGTTTATCTGACTGCCTTGGTTTAGTTCAAAGGTAACAACTAACACACTGCCAGGGGTTGTGAAAGAGGCGAAAGGGAAAAAGGTTTCCCTCACTGACAGCAGGCATTGGTTGTAAGATGGATGCTGGGGAGAATCTGAGGTGATCCTAGATAGTTTCCCAGGCATGCTGCATGTGTCAGTGGTGACATCTGGACCATGAACCATAACCATCAGTATACAGCTGTTGGCCCTTTACCTAGGGGTCGGACGGCCATGCTGTCGGTGGGATCAAACAGTGACAGGGTTGTAATTAGTACCCCACTCCCACCATCCCCTCCTGGGCAAGCCACAGGGTTCTGGGGAGGGATTGATCACTGTATGCATGTTTCAGCTCCACAGCTGAATTCCCCAAACACTCCTACTGCTTCGTACACATCCATAGGGTGGACTCAGGAGAAACATGGACATGCTGTTTGGACCTTGAGGCAGTTATACCTTTGGGCGAAGAAACGCATGTCACTCAACCTCAGTTGTGAGTGGGTTACATGTGTAAGTAGCCATAGTATTGATGGAACATCATAAGGAGCAGTAGGATAAATATTTTACATCAAATCTGAGTGAAATTCATATCTTTGGAACCGTCATTTACAGAAGGAAGTATTATAAACAGTTGGTTAAAAGTCAGGTTGATTTACAGATTTAATCTGCAAGATTCTTTGCTTTAATTAATCTGTGATTAATTTGTTAGATGTTGAAACAGATTTTGTGGTGTTTTTGCACCACAGTGTTATTAGTAGTGTGGCATCTTTTTCCTTTGACAGCACTGTTTTCTGTCTATTCAGTATGTCTATCATACTCACGCACAAACAAACTAGTTTTCCTCTGTTTACTCCAAACACAGTGGAAATGTCAAACTCACTACTTTCATTGTGTGTGATGGAGTTTTGGACATTTCCATCATTTTGATAGAGGTTGATTTTTGATTCATCAGTCAACAGAACTTTGTTATCTATGTTGTTGAAAAACTGCAACCTGCCTACATCCTGGAGAGCATTCTTGACTTGCTGTACAGTCGTAAAAGGCTTTTTCTTCACCATGCAAATGATTTTCTGTTCATCCACAAGATTTGTGCTCCTTGGTCTACCAGCTCGTTTCCTGTGTACACCTGCTTTTTTAGAATGAACCCAACTGTTGAGTTTGGCAAACCAACTACCTTTAATATCTTTCTGATAGATTTTTTGTTTTTTTCCCAGCCTCATTATTATCTTCTTCACTTGCATGGTCGCCTCTTTACTCCTCATACTGACAGACAACTCCACATCAATCTAAATGGCAACTCTCAACTCTGAGCCATTTGTGAGCTCTTTTGTGCTGAACTAATCTTGAAACACACACAGCTGCCCAACAAACATTAAGTAGCGCCCAATTTCTTTTAAACCCTTGTAATTTGTGCACTATGTGTTGAAAGGGCTATATCTCCCACAGTGCTCTTTCTATATTGATGTAAACCTACTCAAATTAAAGCTGAGACGTGGCACTCTAATGTATTATCCATTACTTCAGTTCATATTAATATGCTAAAGAACAAAACTTGAAGAACAAAACATGTAAATGTCCAAATACTAATTGTATGGGCTGTATGTAAAACTTCCAGCCTTCTTATGGCATTTTGATTCATTTCATGCTATGGCCTTGTTGTCTCACAGTGCAACATGCAGGGCAGTGGGGGAACTGTTCACAGTGAAGTAGTCTAGTCACCAAGACCAAATCAAATCTGAGCTTCAGACAGGATGATTCTGGAGAGGTTGTGCCTGCCACACAGAGGCCACTGCTTATTTACTAAGTGCTGTTTCATGCACTTCTTCACCTCGTTTACACACTCTGTGATAAGAGCATTAAACATGGCAGAGTGAGAAATTGGACTTCAAAGGGAGATTTGCTTTTGGAATGGAGGGATTGTTTAGGGCAGGGACTGAGGTGCAGATTATAGGCTTGCATAAACATATTCACTTTCAGTCGGCGATGTGTGTGTAGAAACACTTGTCTCCGAGCTTTCCTACACCCACATCCCAGTTCCTGTTCTTCCTCCAGCTTCCTTGGGCGGTGCTCACTAAATGCTAGCTCCATGGACCACCAGGACTCCACAAGTATGCTGCTGCCCACCACACAGCTATAATTACCTTCAACAATAAAAAAAAGAAAATTTTGACCACTATTGGGTAGTTTTTCCCTTCATTTTTATGGAAGGTCTTAATTTAGGCTTTTGCCTTGATGTCAGAGAGCAGTTCATGCCGTGGATCCGCCCATGGGTGGCTCTGGAGGCAGTCAGACAGTAATGAAGCAGCTGGCAGCTGTTGTCTTCTTCGTAGAATGTCAAGTGACATGCTGTAGGCCTGAGGTGACAGAAGGGTCTTGTCCAGATCACACCTGATCTATCACCTACACTGATGTCATATTTACATTAGATCACTTGGGGAGGCCTTCATGTCTGGCTAGCATAATGTGGACCTGTTAGCCCTGTCACTACAGGAACTTAACAACCCATAACCTAGGGATTCTCTCAACCTCAACTTTTAACAGCCTTATGAGGCTTGATATGAGGTTCTCTCTTGTGTTTTCACCTTATTTAAAGAGCAACAGTGGCAAATGATCATGTGACCCAGACCGAGATGGCAACATCACTGAGAGACTGTAATTAGCTGTGCACAAGAACTAAACTTAGCACAGAAAGTAAGGAAATTTGTGTTTGGTAGATTATGTCTTTGTTATAACAATGCCTCTTGGCAATAAATCTTTGAAAGCCTGTTTATTTCCCTTTAAATGGTGCCACATTTGTAATGAACATGCATTTGTGGAATGAGCAGCAGAGCTGAGTATGTGGGTTGCGCCCATGAAAAATTTGCCAAATCTTCTCTGCCAATGTCAAACAGCTTATTTTGCTGTTGCTATTGACTCTTGTTTTGAGCTTCTGGCAGCACCTGTGAGCATGGGCCCTGCTACAGTGGTCAGTAGGTGTCTGCTCCAAGAACTGACATGCCATGATCTGGATAGGGCCTGTGCGATAGGCAACTTCAAGCTGATGTTCCGCAAAACCAAGTTGCAACATTATTTGGAGTGAGCCCTAGTACCATCTCCAAAGTGAAGGCCAAGTTCCATATAACGGGGGACGTCAGAGACAGGCCAGGAGGTGGGCATCCCAAGAAGACGACACCCCAAGAAGACAGTTTCCTCACCCTGTCAGCACTTATGTACCATAGGCTGTCTTCTACAGATTTGCAGTCAAGGTTTGCAGGACGATATGGCCGACGGCTCTCTTCCCAGAATCCAGAACAGGCTGCACGCCGCCAATCTCCGGTCTCATAGGGCTGCCAGGAGGCCTGCTATGACTGCCCTTTACCATCAGGCCCGTTTGCGCTGGTGTCGGCAACACATGCACTGGAACCTGAACATGTGGAGGAACGTTAAGTTTAGCGATGAGTCCAGATTCTGCCTATGGCAATAGGATCGTAGGGTCAAAGTGTGGAGAAAACGTGGAGAATGCTATGCTGATTGCTGCACTGATAGAGTAACATCTTTTGGTGGACGCATTGTGATGGTGTGGGGCGGCATCTCCCTCACTAGAAAAACTAGGCTTGTCATCTGCAATCTCAATGCAGAGAGATATCTAGATGAGATTCTGCAACCAGTGGCAAACCCATATCTCCACAGTCTGGGATGGAACTCTATCCTCCAAGATGACAAGGCTGCTCCCACAGAGCAGGGTTTATCAGAGACTACCTCCAGAATTTTGGAGTGGAGAGGATGGAATGGCCTGCCAGCAGTCCTGACCTCAACCCAATTGAACACTTGTGGGATCAGCTTGGGCATGCTGTTGGTGCCAGTTTGACCAACACAACCAAGTTGGCTGACTTGCAACAAATGCTAACAAATGTGGCACCCATTTAAAAGGGAATTAAACAGGCTTTCCAACAGTAAAACATTTATTGCCAAGAAGCATTGTTACAACAAAGAAATAATCTACTAAACACAAATTTCCTTACTTTTTGTGCTAAGTTTATTTAATTCCAAATATTGCAGTTCAAAATCATCAAAGTTTCCCAGTAAGTGTTAACTATGTCAACATGTAATGCGGAGAAAGAGTGTGAAATTTTCACCAATACTACTACACCGCTGACTATTATTGACCAATATTAAAGAATGTTTTTATGATATGCGATTAGTGACTAACTAACTATGTTTGTTTAAGATGGGAGGCATTCAAGGTATACATGAGAAGGGAAATTATCAGTTATACAAATTTCAAGGTTAAACAACATCATATGGAAACTTAAGAAAATCAAATAAAGCTGCTGGAGCGAGACTTGTATAAAGATTATAATGTGTCCAAAATAAAGGACTTACAAATTATGAGAGCCAAATAAAGTTGCTAAAAGTTTTATGTGGCTTAAAGCAGGAGTGTGGGACTTTTGTCTCCCCATTCTGGCATTGAGAGTAAAGGGGGGTGCTTGGCTGCAGCACACTCTCATGCGCACCCCAAATGACAGACACATAGAGCGCTGGTAAAAACAGATGTTTTGACGGTCCACTGACCCACCGAAGTTTGACCCAGTATGCCCATACAACACTGGCCGTAACCTATTGTTGCAGCTGTAAAATGGTGGATAAATTGTTTTGAGCATCACCTGACCCCCACAAAATGAATCGGAATTTGATCCATTTGGTCCTGTAACATTTGGAAAGTCTAGAAGAGCCACACAATTAACAGCCAAACAGCCAGCACCCAACATGAGATGTAAAAACTCTGTATACTGTGAAATATAGAGAGATTTATCTGGCAGTGATAGGCTTAATCAGCATTGCGTGAACTTGTTTAGGGCTTGGATGTAACGGGCATTTATTTATACGAAAAAGTTCTGTACTGCAGGTTTAAACAGTCTAACCATGACCGACAAAAAAATTGTCTTACAGGTCAATCAACAACATAATGATATCTACAGGTGACAGGACGCTGGTCCCATCAGAGATGATAAATCTTTCAGGAATTTTTTTGTGTCCCTGCACACATCAGAATGCCCAAGCAACTTAAAAAGTCTAAATTTGTTCTAAAATCAGTTGCAATTGCAGACCTTGTCAGAAAGTGGAAAGCAAGAATTGGACCGTAGTTTAACAACAGATTAATTATTAGAAGCCATTCAGCATACAGATGGAAAAGCACCAGGACCAGATGGCTTTCCTATTGATTTTTATAAGAAGTTCAGGGAAAATCCTCTGGCTCCACCTGTAGCTCTGTATGAGGAATCCTATGCGAAGGGAACAATTCAGTTCAATTCAATTCAATTCAATTCAATTTATATAGCGCCAAATCACAACAAAAAGTCATCTCAGGGCACTTTTCACACAGAGCAGGTCTAGACCATACTCTTTAATTTACAGAGAGAGAGACCCAACAATTCCCCCATGAGCAAGCACTCAGCGACAGCGGTAAGGAAAAACTCCCCTTTAACGGGAAGAAACCTCAAGCAGAACCCAGCTCTAGGTGGGTGGCCATCTGCTTTGACCGGTTGGATTGAGAGAGAGAGAGAAGAGGGTGGGGGGTGAGGACACAGACACTTCCATCATCCTTGAGACGTGCAATGATAACTGGCAGGCAAACTTTCAACTGAGTGTTCTTTCAAACCAATTAGTTTGATGGGATGTGATACTCAAACACTTTGTAAGGCCATGGCCAGAAGACTAGAGTCATATCTCCGACTCCCACAAAGCGGCTTTGTCCAAAATAAGCATGGATTTCATAATATTAGAGTATTAAATGCTTAATATATTGTATGAAAAACATGGTTTAAGGATACAGCTGTGTTTGATAAGTCTTTGATAGAATAGAATGGGTGTAGCTTTTCAATGTGCTTCCATGATTTGTGATTGGTATAGGTTTTTTTTAAGCGGATTCAACTTTATACACAAATCCAACTGCTGAGTTATTTACCAATAATAATGTCTCTAAACCATTTAATCTCCAACATTTGATAAGACAAACATGTCCTTTATCACATTTTAGCTATTGAACCTTCAGCTTTGGCTATAAGAGCACATGAGGTCATTTCAGGTATAACTACCATGGTCATGAACATCACATTTCTCTTTATGCAGATGACATCATACTGTTTCAGCACTGTGATCCTTTATTTTTCTATCTTGTTTCCTGAACTTTGCTCTCCCATCTAACTATCAGACTTGTGATACCACACCAGTAGCATATATTTAGCCAACTCAACTAACCTTGCTATTTTGGGAAGCAGGCCATCCGTACCTTAAGGACTGCCATATGACTGGTTAGAAACAGTAAGGTGGGATTGGGTTAATAGTACACTGTAAAGCTATATAATTTTCTGACAGATATCAAAGTTCTTATTTAGTTATTGTTGAAATTTAGCAGTATTTAGTAGTAGTGTCAACAGTATCAGAAGTAGCAGTAACTGTTACAGTCTTGAATTTTCTGTTGAGTTGCAATGCAATGTGTGCAGTGTGCACTAGGTTTCCCTGCAGACAGGTGTTATTGCTGGTGAATATTCAGTTAATTCTGGCTCCTCTGTTAGCTGACTGAACACTTAGCATATCTGTTAGTGCAGCCTTATCTAGATGGAAGTGAAGCAAGTCTCTAGTTCTGCTTTTGCCTTGTGTAAGGTCATTGTGGTTGTGTGTCATTTCTCTCTGTTTCCCTATATGTAGGGTTGGGTGTAAATTAGTTTTTACCAAGCAACTTAACATATACTGTTCTGCACATATTCTGTACATAGAGCTGATAATGTGCATCATGTGTACAGCATGTACACAATTAGCACATGTCTGTGTTGGTGACTCAGCACTTCTAGCAAGCTGCCATACTATAGATAAAACAAAGTCCTGTTCTCACTGTGGAAAACAGGACATTTTAGTTCTAAGAGATATTTTCAGAGATCAGTCTGATGACTTGGCAGTCAGGTTGTTGGTACCGGCCTACAAGAAGGAAGGGTTGTATTAATGGGTGCTTCTGGTGTGAGACACCATCATGGAGCTTCTGCCACATGTTTGGCTGTATGCTTCCCCTCGTCTGTTGACTTAAGTGATGAGGCACAGTTCACCACTTTCAACAGCAGATACCCATATGATGCATATCTCATCAACATGTGTTGGACCTGTGTTAGACCCATTCATGAGACAGCTGTCACTCTGTTTCTCTCTCCTTATTTTAGCACAGCAGTATATATTACAAAGCTTACACTGAAGTTTCATTTTTCCTCTGCCATCCAGATTTTTTACACTTATAAGGAAGAGTAAATAAATAATAAGCAATACAAAAATAAGCAAACTTTATACAATTTGGGAGAGGTAACATGTACATAAGAGTCTATGCGGGGAAGAGGTGATGTGAGGGTTCTCGGTCTATGATAGAGTGAGTGTGAGGGGTCTCTCAGTGTGTGGCAAAGGTAGAGAGTGTGAAGGTTCCCTATGCGTGGTAGGGAAAAGGTGTGTGAGGGTAGAAAGAGAGGGTGTGTGAGCTCTCTGACTGTGTATAAAGTATGTACGTAAGAGCAATGAAAAGTATATCAGGGAGGGACTTCAGAGAAAATAAAGTTATAAAAAAAATCAAACAACATTACAGTGCCATTCTTTCAGAGTCATTCAAAAAAGTAGAACAACATTATTCAACACCTCCACAAAATCTGGCCATAGGGCCTTACATATTTGACCCACTTGGTCCAGAATTTAATGAACACATTTTTCTGAAGATGAGGAAAAAATATAATCTGTTCCATAACATAAATGTCATTTACTATATCTATCCACTCATGTATTGTGGGGGCTTCAAGAAGTAACCAACGTGAGCACTTTTTTACCAGTGGATGTCAAAATACCAAATAAATATTCACCAGGCCGTCTTGCCTGCAATTCAGCATTTCCTAAGAATAGCGTGGAAAACTGCAAGGGCAAATCAGTATGCTTTTCAATGCTTTGTGAAACTCTGCACAGAAGGGTCTTATCACTGGGTACTCTCAGAATATATGCAAGTGATTGGCTTTTTGAAGTCCACACTGTCTCCAACATTTGATATTTTCTGTTTTGGTGTAATAAAAAAAATTGAGAAAGACACTTCCACCTGAACTCCCGCTACATTTAAAAGTTTGTGCATTTCCACTGAAATTTACATACATCAAGCCAATATTAATATTGAAAAATAACTTTCTTATTCCCATTTTCTTTCATGTATTCTGTAGAGTGGGGTTTTTTGTCATAAGGCCTTTATAAAATTTAGAGATAATAGCCTTATTTGAATCTTTCTTGTAGGCACCAATAAAAATCCTCAATATGGGATCATTAAAGTCTGTTTTATTTTGAATGTCATGTTCAAAATGATTACATATCTGTAGGTATCTACAAATATCAAATTTTTCAAGATAGTAGCTATTCTTTCCTCAAATTTTCAAAGTCCTTTAAGTATTCCTTTTCAGTAAGAGAAAAGAATGTAGTTATTTCTTTTAAGATCCAGGACTGAAATCTATGATCTATTTTATTAGGCTTGAACTCAAGATCATAGGCACACCATTGAATTATTTGTAATTTATGGTCCAGTTTATATTCTTCTATTATCATATTCCAGATTTGTAATTGGGCATTGATCCATGTATTTTGCAATTTATCTCTACATCTTTCCAAATTTTTGTCAGCCAATACCATGGGAATTGGGGGATAATTCATAGTAGAGAGTTCAATATCTTTCCACCCGGCAAATTGAAAGGGAATTTGGTATTGGGAAATTTCTATGGAGAGTGCTTGAAATAAATCTTGGAAGGATGTTCATCTTTACGAAGTCAATTATATGACTGAGACCAAGGAAAGAGATGGAATTCCATCTGTGTATGTTATTGTCACCCTGTTTCTGTTAGCAGAGACTGCAGTCTACTGTGTAGTTCATACACTTCACTGAGAAACCATAGAATTACATCCAATAAATATAGCCGCAAACAGCACTACACAGGTTCACAACTTTTTGTGTTCAACAGCAGGAAGCCAGTCAATCGGCCATTAAAGCTGTGAGTAGCAAAGAGTGGGTCTCACCCTTGACTAAGTTTAGCAAACTCATTTCGGCTACTTTAATACTGTTCATAGAAGGAGTGGCACTAATAACACACTTGGTTCATCACATGCGATAGGCTATGCCAATTTGTACCAATCAACATGGCGCTTTAGATTTTGGTTAATACTCAACCGCAGAGCATGCACACTAATTTTGGTGAAATTCTGTCCACCGGGTTTTCAGATACACGTTTGTGGCATTTGTGGAGCCCCTTACGGGTCGCGCTCAAAATCCTTTGGTAGACCTGTACCCAGTGATGGACTGAAGTGTATGATTTATAAAGATTCGACAAACAGTTAATGAGTTATGGCCAATAATCTCCAAGCTCCTCCCTTTACTAAGATATTTTGGTTGATGCCAGCCATGTTTTTCAACTGATCTTGCTCATTTATGATAGAAATTTGTATTTCAGTCCTGCAAGGCTGTATACCAAAATTGGTGTTGGTAGAGTCAAAATGTAACAAGTTCTATTTATTTTACTGTTTTTCAGTTTATGGAAATTAGCAAAAAAAATCCAGCTTTTTCACATAAAAAAATCAGTGTTTCTCCAACGCTATTTGGCAGGCACAGGACATCCGAGAGGGGCTGTTAGCTGAGCTGCTGCTAATGTTTGCTCAGCCTGTTTCTCTGATAACTTGAGATCCAAACTTATGACAGCCATACCACTGACATATTATCTTGTAGGCATATACTCTTTGGTAGACGCTATTGTGGCGGACTACTACAACGCTGACGCATACATCTTGTGTTTGTATACTCTTTGGTAGAGGGGGTGTGACACCATTGACAGGTGACCAAATGAAACGGACAGTTACCTTGATTAAAATTACAGATTTCTCTGGGTTTGAAAATTGTTGGAAACATTTGGGATGATGTAAGTACGCAAGTCAACAAAATATATAACATAGGTCTAGTCGTTTTTAGACATTTTAATGCGGAATGGTTGCATATTATAGCTTTAAGTGACAGTATCACTGAATTATTTCCATTCCTGGCAGAAGCTCAAGGTCACCAAAGCTGGGTAGCTTTGAGGGCATCCAACCCTAGTCGAGGGTTGACTCATACAGACAGATGTCCAACATGGGTTTAATGTACGTCACTGGGTCAGTCTGAATTGAGTATAAATGTCCTTTTAGTTTAAGGCTCTTCTGTTCTGTTGTGTTACACTTGACTGAGCTTTGTCTGTGGATTCTTTGCCAAAGGTAGAAATTCACCTCTGAGCTTTTAGAGGGCTCATTTTCAGCACTCCTATAGTGAGAACAAATAGGGGAGATACTTTAGAGATACTGACATTGGGACAAAAGCTCTTTTTATGCAGCATTTTCAGACTATACCATGAAAACATACACTAGATTGGTATTCTACAGTTTACTTGCACAGATGATGTTACTTATCACAAGGAGAGCTGTTACTCCATCATTAACTGATAAGTTTTCAATGAGCTTTACTCAAACACTGTATGCTTATTTGAACCACTCCCAATGTGTTTGGGTATAATATCAGCTGTCCCTCAGGCCTCCACTCACATCTGTCCAGCGACATGGTTGCAGAGGCTGCTATGTTAAGGACTGTTTGGCAGAGACCTCAGGCTGAAGCCATGTCCTCCACCAGAGGCTGACATCTGATGGTATGTCTGTGAGTCCTCTGGTTGGGAGGATGTTTGGATTATGCTGTGTCACGATAATCAGGACAGGATGGGAAAATGAAGAGTTGGGATGAATATATACACTATCTATTACGTTACAGTGTTTTTGTATGCCACAGGTGTTTCAACTTTTTGATCTGTGCCTGTTGGTTCATATAACATTTTTTAAAAATCAGATAAAAGGTCTTTATGTAAACGGAAACCCTCGCTGTCAACAGATGTCATCAGGAACTGTTTTACAATGTACATGCTTTCTATTTCTCTCAATTTTTTCGGTGAGTCAGTCAAATGACATTTAAACACTGGTATCATTGAATTTATTTCCATTCTTGGTAGCAAAACAAGGTCATCAAAGCCAGGTAGCCTCTGACCCACCATACAGATAGACCCCCGCAGTGGGTCTAACTTGTGTCACTGGGTTGGTCTGAATGGGTTATGAAGGTGGTAACCAGGACATCAAAACTGTGACTTCATCTCTCAGTTTTGATATCGCTTCAGACTTTATTCTCAGAATTTGTTGTTTTGTTTTGTTTTTTTCTGAGAACTGCAAGAAATCTGAGAAAACATTTTTTTCACATGGCCTTAATTCTCTTCCGTAATTTAATCCATGTAACAGTGCATATCTCCCATCTCTCCCTGGGAGCCTGAGTTACAGAAGACATCTGGATAGAGGAACTGGCTGGAGGGAACAAAGGGCCTTTTCTGTTCCCTGTCACCCAGTCCTGTCCAATCCTCAGTGGACACACAAACCAAAGTGCCTGTTCACATTCCTCCTTTATTAGTGCTCTCAGCATGCCGGGGTAATAAGAGCTCATATCCAGTGGCAGCACTAAGAGATAATGACACTTATCGGGTTGTGATTGTCTCCTTATTGCGATGTACAATACATGAAGCTTGATCAGAAGATTGATCACACTGATTTATGATTGACTGAAATGACCTGATTAAACGTCACAGAAAATAAAGGTAAACCCCTTTCAGACATTCACCTTTCTCCAATAATGTACTGACAGTTTAAAGGATAAGACTGGTATTATATGTGCTATGTGTTTCTTATTGTCAACAAATTGCATGAAAAAACCCAAACCAACGTGTTCCATTTCTATCCATTTCTATGACTAAGCCCAAAACCCACTGCTTCTTACTCAAGATGTAAATCTTTAAGAACACCTCACAAATTATACATTCATTTTCAAAAGTAATTTCCTAAAACAGCTGGCCACTGAAATTTTTAGCAAACGTATCTCGAACAGGAGGAAGTAGCGCATTTGTTGGGCACTACTTCCAGTGGCGCATTAATCCACATTTGGTGTTCCAGTGAGTATTTCTGGCAGCAGGACGGTGTGTGTGAGATTGAGTCAAAATAAACTTGATGAAGGAACATGTCACCCCGTGCAACGATGTGGCTCATTGACGTGTTATGAATAGTTTTTGGACAACAATGGAGGTCTATGGCACAGAGGAATAAGATAAATCAGGCTTTGATACACAATACTTGTTAGTAGATCAATTCATTGTTGGTTTTTTCAGTAAAATATAGAATATCACCAGCATTATACTTTAACATTTTGGGTCCTATTTTAACCGCGCAAGCACAACGACACATGCTAAGTGGTAGGTCTTGGACGCATCAACTGTGTGAGCATCTGCTTTTTTGGTTCATGTATGTGCAGCAGCACGAAATGTGAAAGGTCTGGATGAAGGTGAATAAAGATCAGAGGGTGTGGTGATTAATAGATATACTCTCTGCCAGTCACTTCACTGTTCTCATAACTCTGAAACCACTGAGCAAATCACAGTGAAGCATGACAGTAATAGTTCATCAAATGGAAATATGCTTCCTCAGGAAGTTATATTATTGTTGTCTGGAAATGTAGAGCATCGGGACGTGAACACACAGCACCACAAATCTGCAGCCAATGGCAGAGTGGGTTTTTTTAAATGTTGATTTGTACAATGACGATAGAAATAAATAACTAAATTTGATGAAGCCATTTATATGATCACATCAAATTTAAGCTATTTCACATACCACAACACATTTCAAGAGTGATACATGAGACGCTACTTTTGCTAAAAAGAAAGTTGGAAAAGAGGCTATTATGAGCCCTGGTAACCAGATGATTCCCACATAAACAGGCAAGTTATAACTAACCAGCCTGATGTGTGTGTGTGTGTGTGGCTCTGCGCTGGTCACCAAAATACCACACAGACAGGCAAAATTAGTTTCATGGTCAGGAAAAATACCAAACAAGCGCTGCTTGTGCTGGCTGTTGCACCTCCATGGAAATAGAGCCCTCTGAATCACATTAAGTGATACAGTATGCACTATGTTATGATCTAAATGTCTTAATGCTGGCCTCTTAAGACTACAGTGTAATTGACATGACTTATTGAGGTTTTGAGTGTGGAAGTGGAAGCTTAAGGTCAAATGCATGCCCCTTCATTTGAAGTCCAAAATGTCACTTTTAGCAGTTTGATAAATACAGGCCCTGGTTTTATTTCCAATAGATTTTTATCATAGATTTTTATATAAGATACAGTCTAAATATAATTGACTCTTCACAAAAAAAAATGGGAAAGATCTACTTTTGTTGACACTTGACACAGAAAAAGCTTTTGATAGAGTCATTTAGTTTTACAACAGTAAAAGCATTTGGTTTTCACCCTACATTTGTTTCATGGTTACAATTAATGTATAAAAACCTGGTCACTCAAGTGAGACTCAATGGTACTCTATCAAGACGCTTTTATATACAAAAGAAGACCAGACAAGGGGATTCAATGTCTGCACTGATCTTCACCCTGTGTATGGAACCACTTGCTGAAGAGATCAGACAGCAAGATAAAATAAAGGAACTAACTATAGGCCAGGAACGCCATAAATTAGCACTTATGCAGACAATGTCATTCTATGTCTTACCTCTCCCAAACTCTCATTTCCAGAACTAATGAAAACAATAAAATGATATAGTAATCATTCAGAAGATAAAATTAATGAAAGTTAGTCTCTATGTATAGGTACACGACTGACAGATGATTCTATAGGAAACCTCAGATTTAAGTGGAACTAAAAATACTTTAAATATATATATATACTGTATATTATACAAGCCTACTTAATTCCATTTTTTCTCATTCTTTTTCCTTTTCCTTTTTCTTTATTGCTATTATTATTATTATTATTATTATTATTATTATTAATCAGTTTTTTTATACTTTTACTACTAATATTATTTTTTCACTATAAAATACATAAATATTGGAGGAATGATGTAAATATGAACAACATCATATGTAAGTAAATTTAGATTTTTAGTAACTCCTGTAATAAAGTATAAAAAAGAAAAATACAGGCCCAGAGGTTTTTTGTCATGGAAACAGTGGAGTTTAGTTGCTGGAGGAGGGGATAGTGCTGCTCTGTCAGTTTCCTTGTCTAGATTTCTCCAGTTGGTATGTGGACTGGGAAGCACTGCCAATATGTTGAATCATCAAGACTAGCAGTGACCTAAGTGGAAACATGACTGTAGTAGAAGAATTCAATAGTAAATTCAATACAGTGTAGTGCACCAAGCTTGCATAATGTTAGATAAAGTGATTGTGATTTGAATAAGTCAGATACTTCTGGCTGTGCTGCAGGAACATGTCAGCGTTTGAGTCGTATCCCTGCGGTCATTTTTCTAGAAAAACAACACAGCCTGCTTACTCACACAGACTGCTGCTATGTTCTGGAAAAACGGTTTGGAAAAGATAAACATTTGTCAGCATGTTTGTTTTTTTAATTTGATCAGTTTCCATCCGAGTTGTAATGTTGCAACTGGAATGTCTCTGTTTGAGCAGTTTGTAGCCCAGTAGCTTTGGTGATGTTATTCTAAGAACCACAAGAAAGGAAAAGATTGAATTTTCAACCAGTGTCCATTGTATTCATCTAGAAAATAATGTAACATGTAGGAAGATTATGTATGTTGATAGTATGTTATTTAAAGTTAATACAAGGAGTTTTTAACTGGTTATGAATTAGTCTCATGATGCCTCTATATGACCTACATAAGCAAATGAGACCATCAGATTCCCTGCAAAATCAGACGAAACAATTTACGGCACGCAGACGGAAAGAGCCTGTGTTTACATTACATGTAGCATTGTAGCATAAGTGAGGACAAAGACGTTACTTGGACAAGGGGAGTATATTCTCTTCTCTTGTTTGATGACATTAAAAGTAAAGTTAGACTTGTCAGCTTCCCGAGTCATTTTTAAAAAGACGAGAGAAAAAGAGAGATAGAGAACAAGTGAGCTGAGAGCACGAGAGAGAGAGAGAGAGAGCAGCAGAGGTCAAGCGAGCGAGAGACTGAATGAAGAGAGCGATCAGTGGTGTGGCAAAGGAATCTGAGATATAAAACATTTTCTGATTGTTTCATAGTGGTTCCATTCGTGTGAATGCAGCCTTACATGTAACCTATCTGTATGAAGGATACTAAACAAAGTTGACTTTGTTTCACCATTGTCATATCACAATTATTAATCGTACATAGCCACAGGTACAGTACCTCATCACCATGCATCCTGCAAACAGCTGTGTATAAAAAAGAAAAAAAAATGTATTAAAAATAAGTAGTGTCTTTCTTTCACTTGCTTCCAAAACAAATAGACACACTATCCAAGAACTTTATGACACAAGGCAGTGGTGCTCATGGGAAATGCAGTCTTCATTCCAGGAAAACACTTCTGCTTTTGTCCACAGGGGCTGCTGAAATCAACACAAAATGAATGTTGCTTGTAGTAACTTTAAAGTGTTTATGTTTGGAGATGCTTATGGCATTCACAATTGCAAGGAAACCATCAATTTGCTTTGAAACATTTCAGTAGTGTTTGTTGATGAGGAAATGATTCTGTATGGTTACATTCAGACTGCAGGAAAAAGTGAACCAAATCTTTGGTTTTTGCTCATACGTGACTCAGATCTGTTTTTTTGTAACAGTGTTAACGGCACAAATCACATGGAATCTGATCTTTTTAATCCTGATTTGGACCACTTTCATATGTGGTGCTAAATCAGATACAGTTCTGATTTGGTTTTGCAATGCACAGTCATATCTGAATTCATGCGACTTTTAGGTCATTCTAGATTGACATTCGTCACAATTTAGCTCTGGCAAGAGTCACTGAGTGGATACAGACATGGAAGACAGCTGCAGTGGAGGTAGTCAGTGGAGAGACAGTGAGGTGTTAGGCCGTATTCAGACCAAATCAGGCAGTGCAGAGAAAACGCCAGTCCTCCCATTCATTTGAATGGAGGTAGTGCATTTCGGCTGAGGGTGTTTTGGCCGCTGCGGCACCGCACCAGACTGCGACTGGAAAATTGAGCCAGAGTCAACTGGCAACCTGACGTCACTGCAGCTGAAAACTGCGGTGGCCAATCACAGCCGACGATTAGACCTCATAAGTATTTGGAGTGACACTTCTGCTCACAAATTTGCAGGCTTCCACTGCACATCAACTTTTAAATGAAACCGAAACACTGACTTCAGCGGCCTCCATGTTTCTTTTCCGTATTACAGCATACTGTGTGTGACATCTTTGTGATTGTTCTTTTGTGCATGCAGGTCAATTCAGAATCGTGATCAGTTCATGCTGGAATCTGATATTGGCCACATTTTCAAAATAATATGAACAGCCAAACAAAAACTAAAAAAAATCAGATCAGAGCAATAAATCTGAATGGAGCACTAAAGCTTACAGTGTGTGAACGAAGCCTATGTCTGATACTGCAGACACAATCACAGCTGTCTGGGACCCGAATCATTTTCATCAGTAATAAGAAAAAGCTGACTACATTTTTTAGTTATTTTAAATTTAAGGTTTACATTCTGTATTTCCATTTTCTACCTGCTGGGAACTCCTCACAGGCCAGAACATTTCTGCAGCTCTTCTATCCTGGAGCAGACTTTCATAAGTTAAAAAAAAAAAATTGTCCTCTGCCTAAATGTATAAGACATATTTGTCAGTTTTGGGCCAGTTAGGATGAATTTCCTACTATGAGGTACTTAAGTATAAGTATGAGCCTAGAACAAAGTGATTCTGCTTTCCTTTCTCTGTTTGGCAGGACTGAGTCTGTAGTTCTGTTTTCATATCCTGCCTGCTGCCTTTGTAATATCCTGACCTGGCCCTGTTCAAACTGCACCTTGTCTTTGTTTGCTGCTTCATCAAATGATTTGAGGCCACAACTTTCACTTATTCTCCAGTTTCTCTGCTGACTCAATCAGTTGTTTCTTCTGAATCACCCTCTTGCCACAGTTTTATGATTTCATGGGTGTTATATTTTTTCTGACCCTTCTCGTTTCATAGTGAGTTGAACTACGGTATGAGTCAAAAGTTTGGACGCGCTTTCCCATTCTCATGAATGAGAAAGCGCGTCCAAACTTTATGTACTGTACATCGGCCGTGCTGTCAGTTGTTTTTTTTTTTTTAGGATAACTGAAGGAATTTCTACACAATTCACAGTAACTGGTTTAAGCCTAGACCTACAATACTGTTACCAGTATAGTATTACTGGTGTCACAGAATGTTACTGGACATGATTCAGATTGAATTATAAATACATTTTATAGTTTAAACACAAACAAGGCATGAAATAAGAGCTAGAGAAGTTCTAGAATAAATAAAGTCTGTAATTGGTTTGTGCTGGAGTCACACAGTTTTTAGATGAGGCATTGCAGAGAAAAAACAGGAAAATATAAGTCATGACTTTTCATTCTTAGTCATTTATTGCAGATATTGCACTACAGTGGAAATCTCAAATATGCCTTCAGTATAAAGATTTCACTTAAAAATTCACTTTTTAAGTCAATTCACACGATTGACTGTCCTACACTTAGATTCATCTTTAGCTCCATTTTGTTTGAAGTTCTTTCATGTACATGAGTGAAGTAGAAAACAACTCTGTGCCTCCATTTCACAAGGGAATCAAAACAAGCATGACAAGCTTCTGCATGTCAGAGGACATTTCCATAAAGTTGAACGTTTTTTCAGCTTCCCCACATCGCACCGCTGGGTGCCTTTTCACTCTTAAAATAGGTTTCAACAATCAACGTGCAATGACTGGCATCCTGTCACTTCTCCAATCTGTATATGTGAACAGAGGCTAAAGCAGTGCTCCCTAACTATCACTATGAAAAAAAAAAAATGGTTGCTCAGAATTTTTTCAGTAATTTTTCAGAAGATCTATCTTACTGGAGTTCTGCTTATAATGAACGCTTACCAAAGTTCCAGCAAAGAATCTGGAGGATTTTAGCCGTTGATGGGGGGCAGTCAGGTGTAAATCAGCTTACCTCTGATCTAATGGAATGTGGTCAGCTCAGTGTAGTTCTCTGCTTGAGCTGTCTGATCTGTGGACTGCATGGTCTCCCTCACCGGCAGTCAACAAGCTAGAAAGCTAATATTAATGAAGTCATCTGGTGTCATGATGCAGTTGATACTGCCTAATGTTATGACTGCCTCCCATCACACACATGAATACCAGACGTTTTGTGGAGCTGTGTTCAGTGTCACAAGCTTTTCCCTGAGTGGAGAAATTAGTTTGGACAGACCACCCTTGTTTACAAAAGAGCCAATTACAGCAGAATAATGCCGTCTCCAATTAGATTTGCATGGCCTGCTTGGAGGCAGGCGCTGCCCATTGTCCTGCAGATTAAACCCAGCCAGAGCTGCAGCCATGCTGCTCTGCCATCCCTCACCTACTGCTCTGACTGAGTCACAGGCTTCACTTCCTCTGCTGCACCAAAGCCTAGCATCACACACACAAGCCTTTATACATGCAACACTCACGCAGGCCTCATTTACACCTGGTATTAAAATGTGATCTTTATCTGGATAATGATATCAGATCAATGGGTCTTTGCATTTACACCTGGTATCATAATGCCCTCTCATTTTCTTAGCTGTGCCTGCATTGAGATTGGACCTCAGTGTGCGCATTAGCTAGGTGGGGCTGGTGGACTTGTTAACAAACATGGCACGTTCCAGATCAAAGAAACAAATGGACTTAGTTAATTTCTAACTCACTAACTTTTTTGCAACTGAAGACTTTTAGCTGTTGTTACTACTTGTCGTTTTTGCAGGGCTTGCTTTAGCTGACAGGAGGAGGTGGAGCAGGGTGACCTTTCAACTTACTGGACTGTTTTTTTTTTTTCCTATGAATATGGTCACAGTGTAGAGATTGCATTTACACCTGCTGAGATCAGATCACAATGCGAGCCTGACCACCTCCAAATGGAGTCTGGTCAATCTGATCGCTTTCAGTTTTGCATTTACACCTGCATTAAAAATGTGTTTTCCTTTATCCAGATAATGTATCCAGTTACAGATCACATTTAGTGCTAAGTGTAAACAGGGTTTTAGTGCTGATAGTTGACTGCTAGCATGTATCTGTGTTACTGGAGCATCATTTAACATTACACCTCTTTAAAGAGCTAGCTAAACACTCTTGCTCTTGACATTAGGTTTCTTTTTGCAGACATATTTGGAAAGTCCATAATGTCATTCAAGTATATAAACATTAACAATAGGGTTAATGTCCGTCAGAGTTGATATGGCACGTGGACATCTGTCTGTTCAAAGTGAAAGTCTTAAAATCTGGGATGTGATTCTGTCACATAATGACAAATGTATGAGCACTGGAGGCATCTGAATGGCAGCTGAATTGTTTTGTGAAGTTTGAGGAGTAAGTTCTCAAACCTTCAGGGTCCCAGAAGTAAAAATGTTTTTTATTTTATCATAGACAATGTTTGGCGACTGATAGTTGTAGCACTTCAAGGTTGTGGCAGGGAAGATGGGAAGATCGGCAGTACAATTCCCAGCTCCTCCAGTCCACATGTCGATGTGTCCTTGGACAAGATACTGAACCCCAAATTGCTCCTGATGGCTGTGCCATCAGTGTGTGAATGTGTGTAAATGGTTAGTTCCTACTGATGAGCAGGTTGGCACCTTGCATGGCAGCCCCTGCCATCAGCGTATGAATGTGTGTGAATGGGTGAATGTGGCTTGTAGTGCAAAAGCGCTTTGAGTGGTTGGAAGACTAGAAAGGCGCTATAAAAGTGCAGTCCATTCACCATTTACCATTGAGATGGATTTGGCAAAATATCTGGTTCTTTGATTAAAAAGTCCAGCAAAAAAGCTTGTAGACATAAAACTAAAGGAGAGAATTTAACTTCAACTAACTTCAGTAAGAAACATCCTCATAACACTCAGCAAACTCAAAATTCTGTTATGTCTGTGGCTAAAGGCAAGCTGACTTTGTAGACACCTGATTTAGAAAAAAAAAAAAAAAAAAAAAAGAGTCACATAACCCACACCCATTGTTTTCTATGAAAGCCCACACACCAGCGATGTTTTGCTGCATGTCAATGAGGCTTGACATTCATCAGCTGATCAGGATACTGTCCCACCAGCGATTTATGTCAACCTCAAAAAAACAGCAATCAGATTTGCTACACAGATCATCAAATCCCACATATAACACATTTGGTGCTACAGACAGCAAAGGACATGACATGCTGCAACACGGCCAATGTGTCGCGCTAAAACATCAGGCAAATTAAGAGTGGGGTCAGTTTGGGATGAATTCAGCGACTATGACAACATGTTTTATTCCCAGATGCAACAAGGAAGCACTCATAATGAAATAATTCAACTTGATGGTCAGAACATAAACCTATGATATGGCTCCTGTGGTCCTATCTTGAGGAGCATTTTGGAGATCATTAAAAGAAAACATTGAAATTGCAATTTACAGTGGAGGAACATACTTTTAGGGAACCAATACCAGTCACAGATCATCTTTCTTGTGTGTTAATAGATCTTAAATAGTAAACTGAGTTGGTATCTGGTGTTTCTTTTTAGTCGTGTACAGTAGTTGGTTTAAGTTCCTCCAGTAGGATGTTCTGAGTGAGTCTTGAGGGTTGCCAGGCTGGAGAGGGATTCTCTGTACAGAATCAGTTTCAGGGGCATTTGCAATCTGGTTGACTCTAGCAGTGTGCTTATTTAGGCTCTGAACCTTTGCAGGATAATGTTATCATTTCACTAATGAAATCACAGCACAGTCCCTTCTCATGGACTCAGGCTGTGCTCATTGCTTTGGCGTCTCCCTTCACTTCAGATAACTTTATCCTTTGTCATTGACTGTTTTGTTGGTTTGATAATGTTGTTTCTCTTGCTTTACATCGATTATTGTGTTTGTATTGATACTGATTGATTAATGGAGACGTATGGCAGTAGAGTATGTTGTTACCAAACAGAAGACATGGCTCTTCAGTGTCTGAGGATTCAGTGTAAAGCAAGAACAAGTCTTTCTTGACTATGTCCATGGCTGTATCTTATATAGTGTTAACAGTGCTTTTTTTTTAAAAAGATTTGAGATCTTATATCCTCCATTCTGCTTATCATCAGGTCCCAGAACTGTCTCCATAACACGGTGTTAGATCACAGTAATAACATGTGACTTATCTTTGTCTTGCTTGTGTTAGAGAACCATTCCAGTTGATTAGCAGGCAGGGGTGTTATGAGGTTAATGACTGTGAAGAAATTGCACTAATGAGTCATAAGTTACAACGGTGCCCACAAAAGTGGAGGTCATATAATTACGAAGGGTTATAATGATGATGAAACCACAGGAGAGAGACATAAACATCCTGAGCAGTCAGCTGATGACCACTGGTGTTACCCTGCTGGAAACAGTCTGAGCTGGCACAGAGCTCTCCCCCAGCATCACTAGCAACTGGACTAGCCAGGACGATTACTGTGGGGAAGGGAGGGAAACTACTCGGTTCGTTGTATGACTTCAACCTTTGTCATATAGATAAAACAAATACAGGCAAAGAGATGTGGAAGTAAGTGGAAGCTATTTATTTGCAGAAGTGTAAGAATGATGCCTACTTGTTGACAGAAAAAACTGCAATAAATGTTTTCTGTTTGAAAGAATACTACACATGAATTTCTGTTAGCCTTTGCAAATGCAGTGGCCTGGTTTCAAATGTGAAGGCTGATCCTTCACATCTGCATGCGCAGCTTGGCTCAAACCTTCCATTAATGACAAGGTTACAGTGTGTTTTGATTGGCAGGCTGCCTTCTCTTAGGTGCAGTGGAATGCAGGTTAAAACCATAGAAAAGCAAAGACTTACTCAGTCAGTTCCTGTGATCGTATTCAGCTTCAGGTATCACTTTCCATAGCTCTCAGGGCTGTCCTGTCTTATCCCCTGTATGGCTTTTCTATGGGGAGCAGGCTTGTGGCTACATTCCAGAGTTGTTCTCTCAAATCAGACTTTCTTTGGGGTGCGGCCGTTCTGATGCTCCCTTCATTGGGAGGCAATGACACAAACCCTGCCTTCTTGACCACGGTTGAGTTCCTGCCAGCGGCTCTGAAGCAGCTGTCCCAATGTTTACATTTTTAGCTTTCTGCAATTTGAGCAACAGTAGATTTGTAAAGCTTCAGCGGGTCTCCAGTAAACACTCACTCACCTACTAGTTGTCAGCAGTGTGCTGTACAGTGGGTGCTTTACAGCACACTCTTTTGGGCCCTTAATTTTGAGTTTACATCGGCAGAATAGAGGGGAAAGAGTATTTCCATTGGTTTACAGCAGTGGCGGCTGGTGACTCAAAAAATTGGGGAGGGCAAGAGGAAAACCAACATGGAATCTTACAACAAAGCGCATCAAACTATATCATTGTCCCATTGGCAATTTTATATGCCAATAAAACAATTTTTATTTCAAAAACAAAAACCCCTGAGTGGTGAATAGGCTGGTTATTTAAAGACATTTAGCATATACGTATTGTTTCTAAACAAAGAAGTGCTCATTTTAGCCATGGAGTGGATAAAATGTGTCATTTTACCAACAAAGTGAAATTCAAATTTATAGTAATGTTATATTGTGACAACAGATTTATGTTCTCATCAAAAACAGACAACATATCACATGATTTACATGTGTTTCCTGTGTATTTTCTTTCTGTAGGTTCACATCAGAAATCAAACTACCTACAACACATTATATGATCTCTGCTGCATTCTTGTTAAGGAGATAAATTCACACAACAACCACACAGAGACATTTAACCATCAGAGATGAAACTAGCGACCAAAGAGACAGAAAGAAAGAAGCTGTATCTGACGTTATCTGATGTCTTCTTCTTTCTTTCATGTAGATGAAGTATTCATGTCATAACATCCATTTGTGGCTGTTGGTCATCTAGTTTGTTAGTTAACAGAACTTTGTGGCTGCTAGTTAACCAGTCTGATATCATTAGCAACAATGACAAACAAGCTAACTCTCCTGGTTGTTTCTCCAGTTGGTTCTCTCTCCAGCCGCTCCCCAGCACATCCTGCCGCTGCTGCACTGCCCAGTCCAAATCCGTTCTCTAGTTAGCTTAACAACAGTCTTTGACAGTCCTTCAGGGTTGCTGCAACAAGCCAACTGTTGCATTGGCTAACAGAAGCAGCTATTTACTGCTCCATAAAAGAAGTGAAACATAACATCTAAACCTGAAAAATGGAAATTTGGTTGTTGAAAGGGTCTAAATAAGATGTCATCTTTTACTGATGTGTTTAAAAATATAGTTCACAATTTACATGTCATAATTTATTTTCTAATATGCTACTCTAACAATCAATCTATATCTTACTGCTCTTCTTCTCTTACCATTTCATCACACTCACGTATGTTACAGTGGTAGAGAATTGAAGATGAAATGTGGAAACTGTCATTGGACCAATGCGATGTCAATATTTCATCCTGGTTGTTGATTGGTTAGGGAGGATGTCCTCCCCTGGAGCGTCATTTTACGTGTCTTGGCCAATCATAGATGATAATTGATGTAAGAGATCCTGCCCTAAGGAGGACAGCAGGAGGCCGTCCTCCTCTGTCTCCTCCTCTGTTTTTCCAAGCAGACATTTAAAATGTTGAAATGATGACTAAGAAAAGCCAAAGTCTAAAGAAATACTTTTAAGTTAAAACTGTTTGGGTGGGCCGCCTTAATCATGTACATGAGAAACACTGCTTTATGGAAGACCAGGAGCTCAGCAGACTGGTACTTAAAGCAAAGTGCTTATCATGGTCTTGGTCTGGAGCAGCTGGGAACAAAAATTGCAGGTCATCCCTGTACCTTCATTTATCATGTCACTATTAACTGTGTACTTGTGGCAGACATGGCAAAAGTTATATTTTGCATTGGAATATGCATATGAAGTAATGAACATCTAGTGTTCCAACTTAACATGGCCTCAGTGCCACTAACACAGGTCTGTCTATTGTCCCCACAGATGCAGCAGCTCTTCTACGAGAACTATGAACCAAATAAGAAAGGCTACATACGAGATCTCCACAACAGCAAGATCCATCGAGCCATCACCCTCCACCCCAACAAGAACCCTCCCTACCAGTATCGCCTACACAGCTACATGCTCAGCCGCAAGATTGCAGACCTGCGCCATCGCACCATTCAGCTTCACCGGGAGATCGTCCAGATGGGGCGCTATGGAGCAGCTGAGCCCAGCCGAGAGGACCTCCAGCTTGGCATGCCACCCTCATTTATGCGCTTCCACCCACGGCAGAGAGAGGAGGTCCTGGAGTGGGAGTTCCTTACGGGCAAGTACCTGTTCTCATCGTCTGACGGGCAACCACCCCGCCGGGGGATGGATTCCTCCCAGAGGCAAGCCCTGGATGACATCATCATGCAGGTAATGGAGATGATCAACGCCAATGCCAAGACACGGGGGCGGGTCATCGATTTCAAAGAAATCCAGTACGGCTACCGGAGGGTCAATCCTTTATATGGGGCCGAGTACGTGCTAGATCTGTTGTTGCTCTACAAGAAGCACAAAGGAAAGACCATGACAGTTCCTGTGAGGAGGCATGCCTACCTGCAGCAGACTTTCAGCCAGATCCAGTTCAGAGAGGAGGAGGAGATGGATGCAAGAGCCCTGGCCAGCCATATCAACAAGGAGTCAGACTCCCTTTCATTCTTGTCCAACTCCCTAAAGATGCTGGTGCCGTTCAAACTTGCTACATCAGGCCAGGAACAGAGGGAACCAAAAGAGAAGAAAGTCAACATCTTGGTACCTCTGTCAGGACGCTATGACATCTTTGTGCGCTTCATGGCCAACTTTGAAAGAGTTTGTCTGATGCCCAACCAAAATGTCAAATTGCTGATCCTGCTCTTCAGCACAGACAACAACACTGAGCGGGTTAAGCAGGTGGAGCTGATGAGGGAGTATCACATGAAATATCCCCGGGCTGAGATGGAGATAAAGCCGGTCGCCGGCTCCTTCTCCAGGGCTCTGGCTTTAGAAGTGGGCTCGTCGCACTTCACTAACGATTCACTGCTCTTCTACTGTGATGTGGACCTGCTTTTCACCAGCGATTTCCTCAAGCGTTGCCGGGCCAATACTGCCCTGGGGGTGCAGACCTACTTCCCCATCATCTTCAGCCAGTATGACCCCAAGGTGGTATACGCAGGGAAGGTCCCCAGCAACAACCACTACGTCTTCACCTCCAAGACAGGCCTGTGGAGGAACTACGGCTTTGGGATCGTCTGCGTCTACAAAGGGGACTTGATCCGAGCTGGAGGCTTTGACACCTCCATACAGGGGTGGGGATTGGAGGATGTGGACCTCTTTAATAAATTTGTCCAGTCAGGGATTAAGTTGTTCAGAAGCACAGACACAGGGATAGTGCATGTCCACCACCCGGTCATTTGTGACCCGAACCTGGAGGCAAAGCAATATAAGATGTGCCTGGGCTCCAAAGCCTCGTCGCACGGCTCCACCCAGCAGCTGGCCGAGCTCTGGCTGGAGAAGAACGACCACGGCTTCAGGAGACTGGCCAGCAATAATGGCTCAGTTAGGACAGCATGAGAAAGGCCAGGCCGCAGACTATCATAAACCTGAACCTGGTCTGGCCTCACTCCTCCTCTTAGTGGTGTTTTCACTACCTAATTTATTTTTTACTGAATGAAAGACACAGCAACATGGATATATTTTGAAAATATGTCTTCTTTTTTTTTTTTAAGAAAATATACAGAAACCCCATAATGAACAATTCATAGAGACAGTGTTGGCTCTAATATGGAAGTACATGTTTCAATTAATGATAGAAAGAATATTGAGCAATATTCTTCAGTGAGCCTGATTACAGTTGGGGCTCGAGGTTCCTCTAGACTGTTAAATGTTATCTGTAAGGACAGTGGGAGGAGGGGAGGCAGGGGTAATCGATGTGTACCTCAGTGAAGTACACGATCATGGTCCTTTAATATTCCATTTGTCTTGTGTGCAGAAAACAGACTGGTGTCCATGTACTCTCTGACCAGCAGTGCTCGAAATAAACTCCCGATTGCGAATGTTTACAAAAGACTGATTCTAAACAACATTTCATCAATGAAAACTCAAATCACAGCTATCTTAATGATTACTAAGGGCCATTTAATTTGATTTCTTTAATTTACAATGTTTTTCTTTTCTGTTTGCTGTTATGGTTTTGGTAATACGACATAACACTGTTACTGTCTCTCCAGGATGTTTTTGTATTTTTCTATTATTAATTTCTGTGAACCCAACTGCTGGATTTGATATCTGCAAATCATCTTTTGCTGTCTAATTTATTGAATTTGCAGACTCCATTTTCTACTCTCTGACTGTTGAAATATGTATATTGGAAAGATTGTATAACCATGTCAGTTGTGGGACAGTGTTTTTTGTTTTCATGTACTTTTTCTTAAACTCATTATCACCAAAGAGTTTTGCACAGTCTGCTCTAGGTATCATGTTGCCTCTGTTTGTGTGTGTGTGTGTGTGTGTGTGTGTGTGTGTGTGTGTGTGTGTGTGTGTGTGTGTGTGTGTGTGTGTGTGTGTGTGTGTGTGTGTGTGTGTGTGTGGGTGGGTGGTTTGCAGGCACAAACATGAAACTGGCAGTATAATGGAGAGTAAACACCAAAGCTCTACATATCCCAGGCCTTTCTGATGGGTGAAGTGGGAACCAGTCTGGCTTTTATTCTAGTGGGCTGAAATGGGAGCAGCGCTCTGGTCGACCAGCTCAATTCACACATCACTGTCTCTTTTTATAAATTACTTTCTTTCATGCTGAAATAAAGTGTTGTGGCTGGTCCCAGTCTAAATAGGTGTGGCTTCAATGCTGATTTCATTGAACTGTGATTGAAAACCCACATTCTGATCTGGCCTGGTCTAGTCCTGCATTACAGGTTTGAGGGCAGAAGATTTCCTCATGGTCACCCTGAATCACTTTCCTGCTCCTGCCTGTGTTGCCTATAGGCAGGTACTGTATGTTGTAGCACTCCATTAGGTTAATGTTCCTTTTTCAGCATTACAACATGAACAGCTGATTTTTAAGACTGATGTGACATGATGAATGACTGCTGTCATCTGTCATAGTGTTTTTTGTTTTGTTTTTTCATTTTCTTGGACTTTTTGTAATTTTTGTTCTTTCAATTCTGTCCAGTGGGAAATGTTTTCTATTTGAAAATAAATAAAATGGGGGAAAAGTATCCAAATCTTTTGTGTTGTTTTTCTGAGTCACATTATTAGGGTCCTTATCATTTCAGCCTTTAATTGTGCTTTAGTGCTGCATATTGCCAGACATAACGCAGTTGATCCACAAATACAACTAACCAAGGATCTTCAGGACCCCTGAGGGTGTGGGGCAGTTCTTCACTTTGCCTTGTTAGTAATCCAGCCTTGGGAACATTCCTGTGCCAGCTGTCATAACCAGTCCAGAAAAGAATCATTTCACAACAGACATCCCCATAATTGAGCCACTTCAAAGACAAATTACCATCACCTTGCAATTGAAAGTAAAGTTTTACTGGTTATGATTCTAATCGTACAAATATTAATAATTATGCAATTATTTATAACAACAATGAATCTCATCAATCCTAAAGTAAAGTGTGATGCAGCTGAGTTGAAGCTCGTTGGTCGTACTGTGTGTAACCCCCTGTCCTTAAAAGACAAAAGGTAGCAGAGTGAAGCACTCCTGACACAAAACACACTTCTGCCTCCGTTAGCAGTGCTTAGGGAGAGTGTGCGGAGGGAGGCCAGATCTTGTAGTTGGACCACTGGAGTTTAGACAGTCAGGAAGCCCCTGCAGGGACAATAAAACAGGGCCTCCAAAGCAAATGCTGGGATAAGTCAGTACCATGCGTTTGTGTCTGCTGCAGGGCTGTAAAGACAGGCAGGGCAGGGGGTAGTGAGGGAGGAGGAGGTAGGTCAGCACTGTCTAAGTCCTGTGTTTCTACTGACCCAGACTTTAAAGGTAATGTTTGATTGAGTTCTTTCATTAAGTGCAGATGACTGCATATACTCACAGTTGTGATAACATCACACACAAAAGCACATAAGATTACAAGTGTGTGGAGGAGCAGAAATATTAAAAAAACCTATCTGACAAAGTGTCAACAAAAATTAAATAAATAATAAATTGATAAGAGGTTTTACAAAGACAATATTACATTAATATATTACAGGACTGCCGTAATATATTAAATTACAAGCGGTCACTCAATGTATTATCACGGGGGGGGGGGTAATGCTTCTGCTGGGAGGAACAACCAGATGACACCAGATTGACAACTGAACCCCAGCTACAAATTATTTCTTCTCCTTCAACTAGACCGTTGTTCACCAACTTCCTATTTCCGGTCGACACAGGAAGTGATGCAGTCTGACTGAACAGTAGAAAGCACTAAACTACATGAAACACACAAAAAATATTTAGAAAACAAATTGCCTGAAAGGCAAAACACTCCCCACCTGACCTTTGTAAGGTCACTACCAAGAAATTACATAACATCATTAACAAGAGTCGTCTTTGGGGAGAAGCAAAGCGACCTCTGACACTGGTCTCAGGTAAGTCCTTACAGAGCCCTGATTTGTGGTTTTGACTTCCACTTTGCGGACTCTTCCATCTCTTTCAGGGAAAACAGACCAGACCATAACCATAGGCCACTCATTACGGGCAGTTTGATTGTCTCTCAACAGCCCAATATCACCTAGACGTAGGTTTCTGCAAGCTTCGGTCCACTTTTGTCGACTTTGCAGAGTTGGAAGACACTCATGGCACCAGTGAGTCCAAAACTTGTTGGCAAGAGCTTGAACTTGTCTCCACTGATTGCGGAGAAGATCCTTGTCTATGAAGTCCCCAAGAGTAGGTGGGACCCTGACCTTCTGCATGAGTATCATTGCAGGTGTAAGGATGAATGGTGAGTCGGGGTCTATGGAGACTGGGACTAGCAGTCTTGCATTCTTTATTGCTGTAACTTCCGCCATAAGAGTGCACAAGACTTCATGAGAAAGGTGCGTGTTCTCCTGAAGCAACATTGAGTCAAGGATTTTTCAAGTAACCCAAATCATGTGCTCCCATGATCCTCCCACATGAGAAGCATGAGGGGGATTAAACTCCCATGTGCAGCCTTGTTGGCTCAGGTAGTTCTGCAGCCCTCTGCTGTCCATCTTGTAGTCCAAGTTCCTTACAGGCGCCCACAAAAGCCGCAGTCAGATCTGAGCTGTTTTGCAGGCCCACAGATGGTGAAAAAACGCCTGAGTGTATTTATGCAGCTTGAAGTGTCCATGGATTCCAGTACTTCAATATGGACTGCTCCTGAACTCATGCAGCTGAACAACAGTGCCCATCGCTTGCTTTGTGCTTGGCCTCCTCTTGTGTATCTGGCCATGACTGACTAGGGTCCAAACACATCCAACCCTACATATGTGAAAGGTGGACATGTGTGAAGACGCTCAGGGGGTAGATCTGTCATATGTTGCTCCTCAAATTTGCCACCGAGTCTTCATCATGTCACACATTTGTGTAGGATGGAGCTGATGAGCCTCTTACCCCCTATGGTCCACAACCCTGCTGCTCTGATGGCTCCTTCTGTCAGGTGACGACAGATGTTTCACCTGGTCATGGTAGTGCGGTATCAGCTGCACAGAAATGTGACTGTGTTTAGAGAGGATAAGTGGATTCTTTTCTCCTGTGTCCAAGTATGCATGTTTCAGCCGGCCTCCAACAGAGATGAGATTGTTCTCAAGACTAGGGCTGAGCTTTAAAAGAGTGCTGTCTTTGGCTACAGTTCCCAACATGAAGTCTTTGGGGGAGGCTTCTCTCTGAGCTGCCCTAATGATGACATCTTTGGCTTGAGACAACTCATCTGGAGTACGAGGAAGGTTACAACAATGCCACCCCTTACATCTGTTAGGCTGTTTGGAGTGTTTGTGAGATCTGGTGATGTGGATGAGGAATGCTGTGGCTCTGATGGTGACTTCCAGTTGGAGAAACACTGGAAACGTTTGAGAGTAAGATTTCTCTCCTGAATCTTTGTAATTGAACTGCTCACTTAAGGCCGAATCTCTGTCTTTCTCTGGGCTAACTAGCTCAAAGGTCTCTTCCGTTGCTGGATCATCTTTAGGGAGTCTGTGCAGAAAAGTGGGTCCGGTAAACCATGTTGTATGCGCCAAACATGATGCCAGGACTGATCTGGACACATAGTCAGCAGGATTTTCCTCTGTGTAAATATAGGACCACTGTTCAGGCTTTGTAGACTGGTGGATGCGCTGGACCCTATTGTGCACATACACATACGAGAACCTGGTCTCATTGTAGATGTACCCAAGCACTACTTTACTGTCACAGTAGAACCTGGTAGCATCCAGTTTGAGATCCAACTCCTCTTGAATAAGCTCTGCCATCTCAACGGCTAACACTGTGACACACAACTCAAGCCTGGGAATAGTAGGCTCAGAAAGAGGGGTGAGCCTTGCCTTTCCCAAAACAAAGCCCACATTCATCCGTCCATCTTCATATTTGGCCCTTAGATATGCCACTGCACCAATTGCCCTCATGGAAGAATACGAAAACACACACAGTTCTGTATATGTTGCCTTACAAGGAGAGATTGATGTGTATGTGTGTGGGACAGACAGCTGTTTCAAATCTTGTAATGAGTTTCTCCACGTTTCCCACTTATGGAGTTTCTCCTCTGGGAGTGGCATATCCCAATCACTCATGTCTGCCATGAGGTCCCTCAGCAGAGCTCTTCCCTGGATAGTGACTGGAGCCACAAGACCAAGGGGGTCGAAAAGACTGTTTACTGTGGACAAGACTCCATGCCGAGTAAATAGCTTGTCACTAGTTGACACTGCAAAGGTGAAAGTGTCTGATACTAACTCCCAACAGAGTCCCAAACTGCGCTGCATGGTTGTGATTTCTCCACCGAGGTCCAGGTTCTCAATACCTGCCACGCAGTCTTGAGGTGGGAATGCACCCATTACAGCTTGATGGTTTGAAATAAACTTGTGTAGCCGCAGGTTTGAGTCACTGAGGGATGCCTGAGTCCTCTGTAGGAGGTCGATGGCCTCAGCTTCAGTAGGTAGGGACAGAAGCCCATCATCCACATAGAAATGGCACTCCACAAACTGCACAGTGTCTGCTCCATATTCTCATTCACCCTCCCGGACAGCCTTTCTTAGCCCATAGACGGCAACAGCTGGAGAAGGGCTGTTGCCAAAAACATGGACCCTCATCCTATAGTCGATGATATCCTTGGCCATGTCATTGTCTCTGTACCAAAAGAATTTTAGGTAATTCCTATGGTCTTGACGAGAAAACAATGGAGCATTTGTTGGATGTACACAAGGATTGCATCCTGTTCCTTTCTGAAGAAACTCCCAGAAGAGAGTTGTTAAGGTCCAGGCCAGTGAGGAGCACATCATTCAGAAAGACACCAGAACACTTGGCACTAGAGTCAAACACCACTCTGATTTGACCTGGCTTTTGCGGATGATAGACGCCGAAAGTTGGCAGGTACCAGCATTTTTCATTGTCCCTCAGCGGTGGAGCTCAGCATGGCTGTTCTCAAAAATCTTTCCCATGAAAGTGATGAACTACTCTCTCATTTCGGGTTTCCTACCCAGTGTGCGTTGCAGTGAGGCGAGTCGATTGAGTGCTTGCTGACAATTGTTGGGTAAGTGCTGCTTTGGCACTCTAAATGGGAGGGGAGCAACCCAACGGTGTGTCTCGTCTCTATAAACTTCTTTGTCTGTAATGTTTAGGAAGTTTATGTCTTCAATGGACGGGGCAAGCTTATTGTCCAATTTTGTCCTGTTGAACAGTGTTTGCTCTGTGACTTTCCTTAGCTTGAAGGGATTATCTTGTGACTCCACGTCATCACAGACTTTCTCCTTAAGCTGCAGGAAGCTTTTGCAGGGAGTTAGGATAGTAGGGCGGCCATTCTCCAACACATTAGTTTTAAGTGTGCTCACAGTTGGCTTATGCGCATTCTCCAAACACACATCGCCCACCAGCACCCAGCCCAGATCCAGTTTTTGAGCGAAAGGTTCGTTGTGTGGCCCATTGATCTGCTGCCTGACTTTATGCATTCTGACAATGTCTCTTCCAAACAGCAGGAGAATCTCAGCAACAGAGTCAAGCTCTGGAATGTTGGCTGCCACACTTCTCAAATGTGGATGGTGGAGAGCCGCATCCGGTGTTGGTATTTCAGAGTGATTATTGAGTATTTCATTACACTCAATAAGTGCCGGGAGAGCAAGACTGACCTTTCCGTCAAGCGATTCAATTTGAAAACCCTCTGCTCTTCTTCCAGACATGTCGGCAGTACCAGCACAGGTTCTTAAGTAGTATGAGGATGGGTGGCTCTGAATGTTGAACAGCTCAAAGAAGTTTGACCTAGCCAATGAACGATTACTTTGGATGTCCAGTATGACATACATATTGATGGCCTTGTCGTACTGACCCTGAGGATACACTCTGACTAGACAAATCTTTGAGCAGGACCTAGCTGCTTGGCCTACACCGCAAACTTCAGTGCACTGGGAATTTACTGCTGGTATGTTAGAAGAGTGTTCTCCTTCCTCCTTGCCATATCCCGTTTTTCTTGAGGAAGGCCTTCCTTTCATCAAGAGTCTTTGCTCTGAAGCCTCTACATTTTCTCAGTGGGTGTCTCTGTCAGGGTCCTCAACCTTTGAGATATCTGTCTTGTGGACAGATATTGGGTGCCTTGTGCATGAGTTCTTTAGTGGGGGTCTGTCTGGTTTCCCAAGGGTACCGCTGCTTCTACTTGGAAGAAAGAAACTGGGGTCATTTCTCACACATGCCTCATCACAAATGAACTTAGCAAAGAAGCCAAATGGAGGGAAACAGCCCCCATTCTCTTCTTTATACTGTGAGCCATGGGAGATCCACTTCTCTTGGAGGCCATAAGGAAGTTTCTCAACGATGAGGCTGATGCCACGGGCTGTATCCAGGTACATCAAACCCAGCAGGTAGCCTTCCTCCTTGACATGCTGAAGCTCCATAAGAAGGTCTCCCAGCTCCCTTAACTTGATGTAATCTTGATGTAAATTCTAGGGAAATTGTCTTTTTTTTTGAATAGAGCATTCTCTATAATTTCTCTTTAATTTCCGGTGAAGCATAGCAGTCCTGAAGCCGTCCCCACGCCTTCCTTAGCACTGCCTCAGGGTCCCTGATATGCACAGAGCGCATACTTTTGACATGCTCAGATGATTCCTTGCCAAGCCACTTTGACAGCAGATCTAATTCCTCACTAGCTGAGACCGAGACCTCTTATTGCATTGTTGAATGATGACTGCCATGCACTGTAGCTTTCAGGCCTATCATCAAAACGGAAGAGACTTGTGCTCACCAAGTCACAAAGAGCTAGGTAACATGCAAAGTCTTCTGTTACAGGTGCAGGGCCAGTGGAAGATGCAGCATGCTGGGGAACACAGGACTGGGCTGTAAGGATTATGGAGGGGTGAGCTGACCTGGAATCCCTCTGGCGCTCACTCTCCCTTGGAAGGGTAGCAATCCTCCTGGGGAGTGATACAAAGGTGTTAACAGATGAATCATGAGCAACAGGTGGTCTACTGTTCCTGCTATGTCATGGGTGTGGATAATATTCCACAGGACTTCCCCATGTGATGAGGCTTTCACCGGGAGCATGTAGAAGTGGGGAGGTAGAAGGAAAAGGTGAGCCAGTATGTGATGAGTGGAGTTTACTCGGTTCTTCCACGTTTTCACTTGTGCACTCTGCAACATCCCTTTCCAACACTGGCTTCCTGATATTGTCCAATGTTGTCACTTTCTCCGCTTCTTCAGCTGCCTCTAGAGCCTCAACTTGCTACAGCTTGTGCAGCTGCCTCTCATTGAAAGGCTAGTGTTCCCAGTTCTGCCTCCAACTTAGCTTTTCTTGAGTGTAACTCTGCTTCCTTTTTAGCCTGTTCCATTTTTTGCCTCCTTCTCTGCAAATGCAGCAGTGCTTTAGCTGCTTCAGCCTTGGCACAGGTTCTTGCTGCCGCACTGGCGGATGAGGATGTTGTGCGGTTACTCCCCATGCTGGACACTGAAGCGCTGTCACCTTAGTAGTCTAAATAGTCTCTGCTTTTTCACTGTACTGTCTTGTTGAAGTTACAACACTTCAGCAAGGACAGTACAGTGAAAAAGCAGAGACTATCTGCACACAACAACCAGTGATGTAATGATAAGCTCTGTAAAAAAAAAACATGCAGTCACAACCAGCACACTGTGTGATTCTGAATTTAGATCACCAATAACAATGTTCTCATTCTGCTGAATACAGTCACTTCAGGGAGATGTTGTCTGTCATCTGTCTGGCTCACACACACACACACACACGCACACAATAGGGTTGTTTTATGAACATACCTTGGCGTAGTTTTTAAAGATACACACGTGGAGACAGCGGGCTCTTGTTACATTTCACCTCCTTTGTGATACATGCTGTGTGTGAAGCCAGCATGAGACTTTCACTACTGGGCGCCAGTATTTGTGTGACAAAAATAATCTCAACTCAAAGGTCCACTTGCTTTTTGGATCTTTCTCATGGTCCTCATTAGCAAATGAACAAGTTGCAGTTCCCATAGACTGAAATTCAGTTGAAAGTTCCAAAAGCCACTAAATGGACCATGTGTTGTATTTTCATCAATATTGTCACGCATACCATTCCCAAAAAGCTGAAATGAACTTTCATGCTCAATCTTTCATGTCGTAATCTAATGTGATTCAGAGTGAACAAAGTTGACATCATGACAGAGTCTCATTCATTGTCTCTTTGACCATCTATAAAATTAGCTGTATTAAGTTATTTATATTTGTGATGTTTTTTTCAATCTATTCAGTTAGTTATCAACTAGCTGCTAATTTCTGTGACCAATTCATGATGCAAATTGGTTCTATAGGCGTATCTAATACAACCTGACATCCCTCCAATAATGATACAAGCTAATGATCCCTGGTTTAGTCCCCTCTCTGCTCTGCATGTCAGGGGTACACACCATAGATATCAAGTGTGTTGGCAGTGACAGTTCCACCTGTAGTGTGCAAGTGATTGTGGTGGGAGTGGGGGTGGTGGTGGCACTTGCCACCCCTGGAAAGATCAAGCCAGTCATGTAGCTACTATATATGCTTCAAACTTGAGTACTGCCCTGATGATGCTGAAACAAGTTGTTCAGAGATATATACTGCACATTTTAGTCTTTATATCTTTAATCAAATGGTAAATAGTACCTGCTTTTCAAGTGGTGCTTAACTCATCAATTCTATTCTGCATCTTCTAGAATAACTATGGAATCAATGAAACACATCACTGACACCTGACTGTTACTGATCAACTACAGTGATCTGCTGAGGGCTGCAGGAAATTATGACAAAATCAAAGAAGTACCCATTTCCAAGCCTTTTGTACTTTGAGGAGTAAAAATATGCATCTATCCCGGAGTGTGAAGCCTTTCAGTATAGAGATATTTGTTTCATCACTGAAGAACAGAGGTTCCAAACAGGAGATGTTTGTCTTTTATCAGTGACACTCTTAAGCAGGCAGAACAGAGCATGAAGAGAACACAGCAGGATCTGGAAGTGAAAGCAGAAACTCTACCTTATCTGCATCTCTGATCAAACTGACAGGAGCCAGATGAGATCACAGAGGACCTCCATCAAAGCTTCCTGCTTTGCTACCACATCACTGCCAACCAGTATCAGTGATGAGCAGAGAGAGCTACTGTACAGTTATTTCCATTATCCATGGATAGCTAGGGCATCTTTCCATTTAGATCAATTTAAAGGAACACACTGATGTTTGAGGAAATCTGCAGTGTTTTCCTGCTTTCAGTCTTAAGTATTAAATCAATACTGATCTTTTCATATAAGTAAGAGGATTTAGAGGATTGTTATTGTTCCTTTAAAGACACTAAAACACAACTTCCTTGAAAATTGCAACTACATATATGCTTGAGGTGGTGTACCATGACTAAGCCTGCTTTTCAATGTTTGCTGCTTTCTAGCGTCAGAGTGAGTGCTCTGGCTAAGAGTATGCACTGCAAGGGCAATACAGTAAAAAGACAAGAGCACAGTGGGCTCAAGCACTAGAAAACAATACTCAGGAAACATGAGTCTACACTCAGGAAGAAACTACATAAAGGAAGACACTACTCTGCAGCAAAATGAAGCTAGTGGAGAACAACAAGCAGAAGTTGTAGATCAAGCAACCAAGAGGCAGGAGCTTCATCGAGCATTTGATGCTAAATCATCTAGAGTCATCTAGAGCATCTACTAGACCCTCTCAGCAATCATCATCAACAGCCTCTTCAGCCACAACAGTCTATGCTAAGGCAAAAGCTGCCTAAGCTCAATTAACTTATGCCAAAAGAGAAGCTGACATGATGAAGCAGAGAGCAGACCTGGAAGCACGCATGCTAAAGCCAATGGCTAAGTACGATGCTAGTCTCCATCTTCTCCAGTGCCAAAGAGTTGCTGCTGCAGCTGAAGGTGAGTACAGTCCAATGCACGAGTGAGTATGCTCAATGGCAGTCTGAGTTGTTCTTTCCAGAACTGCCTTCGCAACACATAGCAGTGGAGTCACATGAGAGAAAAATAAATGAATTGAAAATACCTGACGCTAAACCAGCAACTTATCAGTGGTATCCAAATCAACGCACAGCCAGTTTCCAAATGAACTGGCTGCAATGAAAAAGGAGCCAACAATGAATACGTGTCCGAGTAATACTTACCCTCACAGCACACTAAAGCACACAGCCAATCCTGAAAAAGAATACTTACCTGAGCCTAAAAGTGCACAAGGCAAGATATCTCATCTGGAGAGAAATGGTGAGTGCTGGCCATCTGCAATTTGATGACAAACCTCAAAATTATTGGTCATGGAAAGCCTCTTTTTTAAGTGCTACCAAGGACTTAGATCTCTAAGCCAGGGAAGAACTGGACCTGATGACAAAGTAGCTTGGAGCTGAATTGTCAGAACAGGCAAAGAGAATTCGTGCAGTGCACGTCCTCACTCGCGCAGCAGGTGTCAGCATGGTTTGGCAATGTCTCGAAGTGTGTTATGGGACACCAGAGGTCATCGAAGACACACTGCTCATAAAGATTGAACACTCTCCGAAGCTGACCAATAGGGATAATGTAAAGCTGAGAGAGTTAAGTGACATTCTCCTTAAACTGGAGTGTGCTAAGGAAGACAGTGCTCTACCAGGGCTTGCGTATTTGGATATGGCCCGTGGGGTAAAACACATAGTGGAAAAGCTCCCCTATAGCCTCCAAGAAAAATGGACAAGCCTTGGAAGCAAGTACAAGGAGGATTACAGAGTGGCTTTTCCTCCCCTCTCTGTCTTCTCTAAGTTTGTTCAACAACAGGCAAAGATAAAAAATGATCTGTGAAGCCTGTGAAATACAGTAATAAAGCCGCTGTGACTGTACACAAAACAGACATCCCTGCAGAGCTGCCAGATATTAAAACAGTACTGCTCTAAAGAAATTCGATGAACCAGATCGTCAGTGTCCAATGCATAAGAAGCCCCACCCATTGAAAAATTGCAAGTTCTTTAGAGACAAACCCTAGAAGAGCACAAAGCATACCTCAGAGAGAATCGCATCTGCTATAGATGTTGTGGGTCTATGCAACACGTGGCAAAATACTGCAAGACGACTGTCAAGTACTTTGACTGTAACAGTGACAAACACATTGCGGCACTGCATCCAGGTCCTCCTCCCTCAACCATACAGAGTGCTATGGCTGACCAAGATAACAGCGGGGAGCAAAGTGAAAACTCATCTTCCTCAGTCACTTTCAAAAGAACAGAGATTTGTGGAAATGCAGACAGTTCATGCTCATGCTCCACAGTCTGCTTGGTGAAGGCATATCCTGCAGGAAAGAAGGAGAGGGCCATTAAGATGCATGCAGTGCTAGACAAACAAAGTAATAAGTCCCTTGCTAAGACAGTTCTTTAACCTCTTCGAAGTTAAAGCCAGCTCCACCCCATACACCCTGAAAACCTGTTCCAGGGAATTGGAAACTTCAGGTAGGAGAGCTGCTAATTTCATGATTGAGTCCATGGATGGGAAACTACAGCTTCCCTTACTCCCCTTAATAGAGTGTGAAATGGTGCTGGATGATAGGACAGAAATCCTATTGCACACCATCACCCCCAACCCACATCCAGTCGCTAACAAGATTCAACCTGTTGACCAAGATGTTCCAATTCTCCTACTCTTAGGGAGAGACTTCCTTAGGGTGCACAAGGTACGCAAACAAATCAATGAGCCCCACAATGCACCTTATGCACAGCGGCTGGACCTAGGCTGGGTCATTGTTGGAGAAGTGTGCTTGGGAACAGTTCACAAACCATCAGAGGTCAATGTCTACAAAACAAATGTACTGCACAATAGTCACACATCCTTTCTCAGACTATGTCCAAACAGTATCCACATGAAGGAAGACGACAGTGGCATGACACAGCATCACTGTCCAACCTTCCCTGCATATGAGGAGAACACAATTTCCACCGTTAGTGCAGAAAACCTAGGGTCTTTGGTGTTTGACAGGTCCATGGATGACAACAAACTACCACTATCCATAGACAACAAAGCTTTCCTGGCCATCACGGATGCAGAGGTCTGCCAAGATAAAAGTAACAGCTGGGTGGCACCTTTACCATTCCACTCTCCTAGGCAATGCGTTCCAAGCAACAGGGAGCAAGCTTTGAAATGTCTCTACTCACTACAGAGAACTCTTGAGAAAGGGCCAGAAATGAAAGATTGCTATATCAAGTTCATACAGACGATGCTAGACAATGATCAAGCTGAGCCTGCTCCACCTTGAGACAAAGGTAAAGAACACTGGAACACTGCCAACATTCGGTGTGTACCACCTGCAAAAGCCAGACCAGACATGGGTTGTGTTTGATTCAAGCACTGAATTTGATGGAACATCTCTAAATGATGTGCTCTTCAGTGGACCAGACTTGAACAATTCTTGAAAAACAGTTCTTTTTGTGGTTCCAAAAAGAACCCAGAGCCCTTACAGAAGATGTACAGCAAATATTTTATTGCTTTGTCATCCAAGAAGACCACAGAGATTATCCCTGGTATCTCTGGTATGAGGATAATGACATCAGCAAGAATGTGGTTGAGTACAGGATGAAGGTCCATGTATTTGGAAACAGCCCTTCACCTGCTGTCGCTATCTACTACATGAGACAAGCAGCTCAAAAAGGTGAAAAAGAACATGGTTCTGATGCAAGACAGTTTGTTGAGAGGCATTTTATGTTGACAGTGGTCTCACCTTAGTTGCCACATCTGAAGAGGCAATACATCTCCTCACATGAACCAGAGAGATGTTAGCAGAATCCAACCTGCACATGCACTAAGTGGCATCAAACAGTAGCCAGGTAATGGAAGCCTTCCCAGCAGAGGACCGTGTCAGGGATCTGAAGGATCTGGACCTTGGAGTGGATCCCCCCCCCCCCTTGAGAAGGAACCTGGGGCTCTCCTGGAACTTAAAAACAGACAGCTTTACTTATCTGTAGGGCTGTAGTTTGCTGGTCGACTGGCCGATTAGTTGGGTGATATGCTCTCGTCCGACTAAATTCTCACTGGTCAAATAATCTCCATGTTATTTTCATAAGGAGAAAAGTGCTACATCAACAGCTTTCCAGGAGTAATCCATTATGTCCTGTGGCGGGAGGGACAGACTAACAAATTACCTGTGAAAACGGGGATGTATTCAAAACGCCCCCGTTCTTTTCACAACTTTGAACTCGCCCAACCTAATGGAGACGGAAATCGATAGCGTTTGGGAGTCTGTGCAGCGCTGTTCCGGTACGTGAGTCAACCTCTGTCGTTGCCTGGGAAACTATTGGTAGCGTGGCTCCGTGAAGGAGTATGTTTGCGTAGCGAGTGGGAAAGAGTGAGGGGCAGAGAAGTGACGGTGGATATGAGCGGGGCAGAGGAAAAGGTTCAGTAGTCTGTACAGTACAGACTACAGTGTGTCAGTTAATAAATGCTAAAAAGTCACGTCTGTTGTTTCCCCAAATGCTGGAAAAGTAAAGGGGGTTAGCTCCAAAGTTAGCAACAATGGGTTAGCATAATTGGAAGACACAAAACAGAGAAATACAGAACAGAGAAATGTGTGGCTGCCGAGTTTACTGTGCACTCTGTCCCGTTACATTGGACGCTGTGAACTTCTTTACTGACAGTAAGATTGTGTTTGGTTATATACACAACCCCACAAGAAGATTTTATATGTATGTTTCAAACTGGGTAACTCGGATTAGAAGATCCACACACCCTGACCAGTGGTACTATGTGCCGACAGACATGAACCCTGCAGACCATGCAACCAGGTCTATACTAGCAGCCCAACTCCAACACAGAAACTGGTTCTCAGCTCCAGCCTCCCTGTACCGTGACAAAGCAGCAGAGACACCTGAATCCAATCTCTTCACCCTCAATGAGCCTGAAGCTGATGACGAGATTTGTCCTGAGGTTACTACTCTGGCAACCAAGGCATCAGAGTCCCAGTTAGGCTCACAATAAGCTCAGTCCGGTTGTAGATAAAGATGGTCTGCTCTGTCAATAGAAGAAAAGCACCCACTGATCCTTCCACACACCCATCACATTGCCACACTACTCGTGAGGCACTTTCATGAACATGTAGCTCACCAAAGGCGACACATTATGGAAGGAGCTATCCAAGCAGCTGGATACTGGATAACTGGGAGTAAGCGTCTTGTGTCTTCTGTCATCCACAAGTGTGTTACCTGCTGCAAACTGCAAGGGAGGATGGAGAACCAGAAGATGGCAGATTTGCCTGTGGACAGACTCACTTCTGAACTCCCTTTTACCACTGTTGGCCTTGATGTCTTTGGACCATGGTCTATCATGACAAGAGGAGGAGGTGCAGACAGCAAACACTGGGTTGTGCTTTTTACATGCATGTCGACCAGAGCAGTACATATTGAACTGATTGAAACCATGTCAACAGACAGTTTTATCAATGCTCTATGGAGGTTTTTCTCGATTCGTGGTCCAGCAAAACTTTTGCGGTCCGACAGAGGGACTAACTTTGTGGGAGCTTGTAAGCAGTTGGACATAAACACAGATGACCAACAGTCAGGAAATACCTTCATGTCGGAGGGGGTGGTGATCATGAATTCAAGACCCCTTGTGTCTGTATCTGACCCAGATATGCCTGCAGTACTAACCTCAGTGATGCTCCTTACTCAGAAGATGAGCGCTATTTTAGTCTCCACCTAAACTTTGTCATGGCTCAGTTGTATGGAAAGCAGTGGAAGCAAGTCCAATGTCTTGCTGACACTTTTTGGAAGAGATGGAAAGGAGAATATCTGTCAATGTTACAGAGCTGCAGGAAGTGGACAAAAGACAAGCCAAATGTCAAAGACGGAGATGTCTTATTGAAAGACAGCCAGGCTCACAGAAATGAATGGCCAATGGGCTTTGCCAAGCAGTGACATGAGAGTCCGCAAGGTAGAGGTGCAGGTTGTGAAGGACAGGACAGCCAAGGTGTTTTTAAGGCCAGTGTCAGAGATTGTAGTCCTTCTTTCAGAGACTTAGTGAAAAGACTATAAGTATGTCATTGCCAGAGGACATTCCCCTTTAAATTTGGTTGTATCTGTAGTGATATAATGTTATTATGTCAAGTGGGGAGTGTGCTGCCTTTAAAGTAAAGTTAATCATTTAAATAAATTAGTTAAAGGGGACATATTATGCTTTTCCTTATTTTCAGACATATATATAATGTCACAATGTCGGATGTTCATGTTAAAAGTGGCTGACGTGTCAAATAATGAGGTAAGCGTATGTAGTAGTAAAGGCAGCAGCTTCAGAATGCTCTGAACACTTGGTTTTTTCGTACTTTCGGCCCGAGCTGATGTCAGTTCGTGACGGATTTCTTTATATGGACATCTGCTACGTGCACAGCGCGTGAGTTTGCTGCTCCACTCCGGGAGTAGTTACGCCAAGCCACGATGCCATTACACAGCACAGCAGTAGTTTACCTGTTGAAGGTGTGCTGGTTGTATGCAGCTCTTCATAAAACATCTCACTGTGGCTGTTTCTGCTTGTAATCTTCCTCCCTGCGTTATTTTCAACTGGTCCGCCGAACAAATAGCTCCAAATAGCTCCATATGTTGTTGTTTCGACATGTTTTTAGAGCCACTAAGTAAGTTCTGCTAATTCAGTGAGGAACACGTTTTTACTTCCTGTAAATTCTTCACAATAAAAGTCTCCAGTTGTAGTCATTGAAAAGCTTTTAATTTGAAGCAGTAAAGCAGGAAATGTATGGTTTGCATTGACGTTAAAGTTACACAACGCTGACCAATCAGAACAGAGTAGGCTCATCGGGAGAGGGGCCTTAAAGAGACAGGAGCGAAAACAGAGTGTAAAAGAATCTGTGCATATTGAGGGGCTGCATAAAGGGCCAGTATAAGATAAATAAGGAGTTTTTTGAACTGTGAATCATGCTGAGCTACCCTAGAGGAGTCCAAAAATAAAAATTTAGAGCTGAAATCAGCATAATAGGTCCTCTTTAAATAAGTTAGTTAAATAAGTTTGAAAAAGGGGAGCGCTCTGTGGATTCTCAAAAACAGTGTCAGAGTGAGTGCTCTGTCCGACTGTGCTGCTCTACTCTGTCTCCTCCACTAGCTTAGGCTTTTCTTCAGTTGAGCACAGACAGGCAAGACAGACAGTGTTGGATACATGTTGGTGCTGAATGTATTTCTAGTACGCTTCTGCCTTGGAGACTATTTGTCTGTAATATGTGTAAATAATTATCTAACACTTGCATTTTTAAGGAACGTCATGTTAGAAACTTTTTGTTGATTGACTTTGTGACTTCAGTAAAATACAAGAAACGTCAAGCCTTGTGTGTTTATTGGAGGAATTCTGTATGTTAACTGGCTGTCTAGCTTGGCACAAGAGTACGTGCTGCAAGGGCAGTACACATAATATGGAATTATTTGTCCAACTAAATACCTTCGATAAGACTATGTCAATCAGGAGAGACTCAATTAAAGTGGATTGGTTTAACTCAGTCAGCTGATTAAGTTGAAAGTGGGAGCAAAGAGAGAGAGGAAAATGGAGTAGTATGAAGATAGTCTTCCTGATTGAACTTTTCCTAAGCGTCATGTATGAGAATAGGGAATTGCCCTTCTTGCTGGCCAACATGAGATGTCAAACAGATGAGTTATGATTCTTTTTGTTATTTAAATAGATTATTTTTGGGGGACAGCCTCTGAACCAGAGAGGAAGAAGAGGCTGCTTGGGTGAGTGGAGGCTGGGCAGGTGAAGATGGTCAATGGCTGGAGTGCAGGGGTGTCTTCAATTGCATCTGGCTAGAGACCTGAAGCGTCTTTGGTGGTGGTCAATGGCTGTGGCACAGGGTAGGCAGACGACTGAACAGCAGAGGTGTTGCCAGGGACTGCTGAGGACTGATGATCTGGCTGAGCATTGGCAGGGACAGCTGATGACTCAATGACAGGGGGATCTGGCCAGCGGTAAGTTGCAGCATTGGGCAACAAAGGCTCTGTGGCACTACAGTGCAGAGGCTCTGATGAGCTGGGCAGCAAAGAAAACTGATGGCCTTGGGAGCCATAGAGAACATGCTTTCTTCTGAGGACTGGGGACTGCCAGACGTCAGGGTGGCTCCTCAATTGGTCCACTGAAGACTCAATGAGTTCAAGAGATACCTAACTATGAGCAGGAAACAGGCAGGAAGCTGGCTAGCACAAGTGCAGGACGGAGACTCACAGGCCTGAGGCTAGCCAACTGGGAAGAAGGCTGAAGACTAACAGGCCTGAGACATCCAAGCTGGAGGCTAGCCACAGGAGAAACAGGCTTGGTGGCAGGGTCCAGGGAGGTGCTAGGAAGCACTGAAAATCAGTGAGCAAGAATTGGAAGATGCAGGGGACGCTGCAATTACATGCTCAGAAGAGACAGGATATGCTGCTGAAGTGGCCACAATCTCTGCCAGAATAAGGAGAGTGACAGATCTTTGTACTTCTGCTCTATACTGAGGCATTTAGGCATAGATTTGAAGACACTTCATTTTGTTCCTCCACCTCCACCGAAAAAACTGGATCTGATTTTGGGAAACAGGCAGGAGCAGATAATAGGGTGGCTGGAACGCAAAGGCACACAGCAACATTGATGATCTGGCAGAGGACAATGATAGGTGGGCAGGTACACAACTGAGTGATTGGGGAAATGAGGGGTAGGTGTGCTGGCAGATAGAGAATGAGTCACAGTTGAGCAGTTGGATGTGGAAATCAGGTGACTGGGAAAGGTAGGAAAGTCTAAGGGCATCTGGTGGTCAGGTGATGAATGGCAGGGAAAGGAAAGGAAAGTTCCATGGAAATGCAGGGACCTGAGGAAGTGATAGTGTGGCTGAAAGTAAGGACAGAGACAGAATGGGCAAAATTGAGGCAACTTTTGTGACACGCATACTAACATAGATTGTTGGTACTAATTTGCAAGCTATGTGCTGCTTTTATGCTGGTTTTCCTGGTGACCTACTTCATTTCTTTTGTTTGTTATTTGAGTCTCAAAAAATAGAGTTCACTGTTGGCATAAGCCAGTCTCTGTGGGTGACTGGTTCCCAGTGAGTGAGTTATAATAACAAACGGGGAGATTATGGATATCAAAGTTGGGTTTGCAGTCCATGATGGGGTGTAGATTGGTTGTTAGCTGACTCCTGACTGTACAGGGTGGGTTATAAGTGAAAAGAACGTGTTGTCTAATGTGTTCATAGTTGTGCCGAACAGCTGCACTTGAAGGTGGCGGCCATAGAGAGGGGGGTGACATGATATTGTTCATGGGGATAATGGCGCATATTTTCAGGCAGTCTCCCCTGGAAGACATTCATAGTGTTACACTCAGCTATTCACATGAAAAGTGACAGAAATAGTTGTGAAATTATGGAAAAAAGAACCAGTGAGCCACTCAGCAGGCCAATCATGGTGTGAAGTAGGTGTGAATGTCAGATTGTTGGTTTTTCAGAAAGTCACAGAAATTGTCTGACACAAGAAGGTGTGCGGGCAGGGGGTTTCCAAAGCTGGTTGACCGCAAGCAGTTCTGATGGAGTATACTGGTGCTTAAAAATGGATAAAACATGCCAATCAGCCTATTTGAAGTTAATGACATAAGAAACTGAAATTATCTTTCATTCAGAGACATTAACTTTAACAAATTGACAATTTTTAGCAAATTATTATATAGTTTCAGGTTACAATGGCAGTGCTGCACTCTCGCATGAATATGATTGGATTTTTACTGGTCAGCTGGTAGCCAAGCAGCAGTACTCTGCCTGAACTAATTCTCAAGAAATAAAAGAAAGAAAGTCTCTAAAAAGACTTTGGCCATCACTGGCTGAAAGCTGATCTGCATCTGATATTTTCCCTGTGTGAAATGAATTCATAATCAGCCAAACACTCCACATCTGTCACACACTCTGCCTAAAGGCCACTTCTGTTACACAGCCCAATATAATCTTTAGTTAAATAAAATAAAAATCTAATGTATATTAATCTGGTACTGGACTATGACTGGAGCAATGAGGAGATGGAGCAGTCCAGTGTTCCTGTGCTGGGCTGTCCAGCCACACAACGTTTTCATTAGGTGTAATGCGGCCTTTCCCTGTGGACAAACTGAGCTGAAAACAATTTTGCGCTTCCTGCCAGGATCTGGGTGCGTTTGAGTGTATTGATGACTGAGGAGGTTTTCCTTAATCTTGAGCCAATCTGTTGAAACATGCCCACCACATCCTCCCCTGGGTACAGGAATGTAGACCTGATCACCTATGCTGCAAATTAATATTGCCCAATCCTGGTTTCAGCCCCATGGTGCTGGCTCTAACCTGCTTCTCTCTTTTGGAAGCCACATGGGCCTGGCACAAAGCAGTCAGAGGAACAGCCTGATCTCAGCAGGAGGGGCAGGACTCATTCTGACAGCATCTGGAGGATGACACCACATACAAGCAACAAGTACTCAAGTATTGTACTCAAGTACAATTTTGAGGTACTTGTACTTAACTTGAGTATTTTCATTCTTTTCTACTTTATACATTTTTAGGGAAATTTGTTATTTTCGTCTTCATGATTATTTTCTCAGACTTGACAAAGCTCCTCTAGAGCCAGAAACAACATATAAAGAACTGTTTTACAACAGATTGAGTAGTACTAACACTGAGGAGTAAAATGATCATGTGTAAAATTGGTGGAATTCCGCATTAAATAAAATTATGAATGCAGGACTTTTACAAGAAATTGAATATTTTTGCAAAGTGATGATAACTGTTAAGTAAAGCATCTAATACTTTTCTCACCACACAGAAGCAAGAGAGCAGAACAGGAGCATGTGCTGAAAATGTGCATATTAAACATCTATGATGACCAAGCGCTAGCTACCACAGCTTGAGACTGAAGCCAATGTGGAAGTAGCTACCTTAAAGTGTAATGCCACTGTCAGTTGCTGGATTCTGGCTCCAAAAAGTGTCGCAAATAGACTCCCATTCAAAAACCCCAACTTCTCTCTAGAAATACTAAGTTAGAAGTACTAAGCTTTTTTTCCAATGAATCATTATGGTCTCAATTTCTACATTCAGGCCCTCTAATAAGTGAGCTGGTGGTCATTTTGGAAATTATTGCTCCGTTAATAAAATTTGAAGACTTATAATAGCTCTGATGTCTGCTGTGTAGGTGTTGATTGACAGCTGTGATTGACAGTTGGCTCACCTGCTGCTCTCCCCATCTCCTGGATTCACACTGAGTCAGACTATTTTCACAATATTTCACTAAGTTTAATGTTACTTGATTATGATACCTGCCTTGTTAGCGCAATTTAGCTAAAATAGCTAATGTTTCCAGAGTGTAAAAGGCAACACTCTGCACTCCTTATTTGAAGGTCCAGGCTCCAAATAGAAAATATGGTGCTGGTCATAACCTGCAACTATGGGCTTCAAGCTAGCTCCAATGCAAACAAAGATGTGACATCACACCTCACTATGTTCATCTTATACAGTCTTTGATGATGACTGATGTTTCATCATATACATCATGAATCTGCCTGGAAACGTTAGGAGCAGATCATGCAAAGCGGGTCTACCTGAGCAGCAAGTGGCTCAAATGACTTACACAACACTGGGATGGATCAGCACACACTGGTTTCACACTAGGCTACAATACTTACACTGTTTAACAAAACACATCCGTGTAAACTAGACACCATCTAATAGGTCTCAAGTCAGTTCTGTTCATAATAGAGTTCTGAAACCCCAGTTTTTGTATAACATCTGACAGGGCGCTGGAAATGTTTCAACCAGTTCCCAAACACAGAGTATTATACAGAGTAAGGCACTAACAAAAACAAAAAAATGAAAGTTGATTTTTACTGTGCTGGCAGATTTTGTCAGTTTTTTCAAGAAAATAAGGATTGTTTTTTTTTAGATTGAGACAGACTATTCTATTCTCTCTCAGACTTTGTAATTGCTGAGAAATGACTAATGACATGAGTTTCATCATTGTGATGAAAAGCAAACCACACATGCACACACACACACACACACACACACACACACACACACACACTGAGATGTGGCAGTGATCAGTATTGTGCAGAGGCTTTTCTTCTGAGTGAGCCAAATCTCCTTGAGACATTGAACCAGAACAACAGAGGCATTGTCCTGCTCTGAGGGGGTGTTGTTAATTTCATAACCCAACCAACCACACAGCCTCCCCCACTCTGTCCTCCATCCTCCCCCTTCTGATCCGTTATAGTCACACAGTAACCCTGATTGCACATTTATTTGTTGTTGTTCACTGCAACATTCTGAACACAAAACTTGAGTAAAGATTTAATACATTAATATAAACACGCCTACAGATTTATGGCATTCGTTGAGTTGCTATGATTTGTGCCAGTGGAGACTTTAAATGTCCTGTGGTCCACATTTTGGTTCACAAGTCTTTCCACTCTGACAGTCTGTCTCTTAGCAGTAGATGTTTTATGTGTATGAGGAAATTTGACCTTTGTGGTGATGCCAGAGGAAAGGTCACACACAGAAATTAATCAAAAACTTAACTAAACTACACAAAAAGGAGAAAACACAGTTTAACAACATATTTCAGTGTGATGTGTTCACAGATTACAGTCATAAAAGACTGTTCAGACTGACCAAAAGTTGTGTGATCTGTTTTACAACTAACCAGTTTCTCAAATATGAATGCAATATTTATTGCTGTAAACTTGTCGCAATAAGCCTAGGCCAGTCTAGAGGACCCAGTCAGGGTGTGTCTCAGACTTCTGACACTGGATCCTCTTTTTCTTCTTCTTGGGAATATTATGTCTTTGCATTTTGTAAGTGCCTGATCTTTCACTGACAAGGTGAAGATCTTATAAAAGCCTTGCCTGCTGGCTTCTTAACAGGCAGGAGGAACATGTTGCTGTCAGCACATTGGCAAAGTCTGAATACCACTGCTAAGAAGGCAACTTCAAACTGCACCTGAACTTTACATGACGTTGATTTTACATTGTGGTTACTGCACAGACTTTGGTAGGGTACAGGCAGGGTTTTGAAAAGGCACACAAGTTAATATCATGCTGCTGTGACAACAAAGTAATAGGGTTTTGAAAATTTCAATTTGCGAGGCACTTCTTTATACTCTTACTATCTTTCAGGATTACATCCTGGACTTTAATTTAATTGGCATTAAAGGAACTGCATTAAGCTGGTTTAAGTCCTATTTATCAGACCGATTTCAGTTTGTACATGTTAATGATGAATCCTCCGTGAAGGCAAAAGTTAGACACGGAGTTCCACAAGGTTCTGTACTTGGACCAATTCTATTCACCTTATATATGCTTCCGTTAGGTAATATTATTAGGAAACACTCCATAAATTTTCATTGTTACGCAGATGACACCCAATTATATTTATCAGTGAAGCCAGATGAACCCAATCAGTTAAACAAACTCCAAACATGCCTTAAGGACATAAAGACCTGGATGACCTGCAATTTTCTACTACTAAATTCAGATAAAACTGAAGTTATTGTGCTTGACCCTAAACACCTTAGAAACACATTATCTAATGATATAGCTACTCTGGATGGCATTATGCTGGCCTCCAGCACCACCGTAAGGAATCTGGGAGTTATCTTTGATCAGGATATGTCCTTTAACTCCCACATAAATCAAATTTCAAGGACTGCCTTTTTTCACTTACGTAATATCACAAAAATCAGGCACATCCTGTCCCTAAAAGATGCAGAAAAACTAGTTCACGCATTTGTTACTTCTAGGCTGGATTATTGCAATTCCTTATTATCAGGCTGCCCTAACAAGTCTCTAAAGACTCTCCAGCTGGTCCAGAATGCAGCTGCACGTGTTCTGACTCAAACTAGAAAAAGAGACCACATTTCTCCCATTTTAGCTTCAATACATTGGCTTCCTGTAAAATCTAGAATAGAATTTAAAATCCTTCTCCTAACTTACAAAGCCCTTAATGGTCATGCACCATCATATCTTGAAGAGCTCATAATACCGTATTATCCCACTAGAACACTGCGCTCCCAGTATGCAGGCTTACTGGTGGTCCCTACAGTCTTTAAAAGTAGAATGGGAGGCAGAGCCTTCAGCTATCAGGCTCCTCTTCTATGGAACCATCTACTGGATTCAGTCCGGGGTGCAGACACCCTCTCTATGTTTAAGAGTAGGCTTAAAAGTTTCCTTTTTGATAAAGCTTATAGTTAGGGCTGACCAGGCTCGCCTTGGATCAGCCCTTAGTTATGCTGCTATAGGCCTAGACTGCTGGGGGACTTCCCATGATGCACTGAGCTCCTCTCTCCTCCTCCTCCTCTCCATCTGTATGCATTCATGTAACATCAATGCATGTCACTAACTTTGCTTCTTCCTCAGAGTTTTTTGTGCTTTCTCATCTCACAGGAAAACCTGAGTCCCGGGCCGAACCTTCGCGGTCCTTCACAGTCCTGATGGCATCCTTCCCTGGCTATTGCTGCTTGTGCTTGTGCTTGTTGTTGTTGTTGTGATTGTTTTTCTTCTGTCCCCCCTCCCCCTTTCCCTCTGTCTTTCTCTCTCTCAACCCAACCGGTCAAAGCAGATGGCCGCCCACCAAGAGCCGGGGTCTGCTTGAGGTTTCTACCCGTTAAAGGGGAGTTTTTCCTTACCGCTGTCGCCAAGTGCTTGCTCATGGGGGAATTGTTGGGTCTTTGTAAATTAAAGAGTACGGTCTTGACCTGCTCTATGTGAAAAGTGCCTTGAGATGACTTCTGTTGTGATATGGCGCTATATAAATAAAAATTGATTGATTGATTGATTGATTGACTTTGAGTGCTCAGTGATTCTAATGGTGTGGATTATCTATCCTGACAAGAAACAATAAATTCACAAATTCAAATATATGAAATATCAATATTATCTACCTGTATAATGATTACTCTGATGATGAGAAGGCATACAGTATATGTGGGAAATTTAGGTATACTATCTGTTGCACTGGATATGAAAACACAAGAGAGGAGAGATGAGATCGAACATCGTGTGACCGATGTTTGCAGCAGCCTCTCCTAGTTCCAACTATGCAGTGTCTTTGTCCATGTCTATGTCTACGACTGTGTGATAGAGCACAAGGGAAATATGATCGTCAGTCTCTTTTGGACATTTGTAACAAAGACTTTTGCTACAAGAAATACTGGCTGGGAGTTAAATCAACTGAGCGTGCTTGGTCTGCTATGCCTACTGGACCCAAAGGAGACAACGGCCTTGCCTGGAGCTGCACCGGAGAGGAAACATCAAAAGCAGTGCAACAGGACATGGAAGCAGGGCAAGTGCAGAGGAGTGCAAGCTAGGCTAACTGTTAACCCATACAAACCAGTTCCAACAATCATGCTGCCTAATGTTCGTTCTCTGGACAGCAAAATGGATTATATAACTCCCCCTTCAGTGCTGGTCACTCATTGACATGCAAGAGCTGTCTACATCCAACTGAGACATGTACTTTTCTCTCTAAATGCACTGAAATGCACTGTGGGTTTGTTCTTTTTTTGTTTTGTTAGAGAATTTTTAGATGTACAGTATATCTTTATCCTTTCTGTTGTTGTTGCACTGCTGTGGGCTGGGAGGAACAGCGTTTCGTTTTTTTGTGTATGCAAATACACAAGAAAATGACAATAAACGAATCTTGGATCTTGACTGCTGCACAGCAGACATCAGGTTCAGTTCAGGAATAACTTCTGACTCAAGTGTATTCCAAAAAAGACAAAACAATCCACTCAGCTTTTCATTTGGATTTTGGACAGAACTCATTCATTGCCATTGAGGTTTGCCCGTTCACTAACTGCTGCATGTATCATTACTCCCTCAGCTTGGCTCAGGTTCTGCTGAGTCATCAGATGTTCTTTAACCAGAAGTCTGTCTGTGCCCCCTCCTACTCTTCCTTTCTCTTTCCAACTGAAAGTCCAACTACTTTCAGTTCATTGAAGTGGAAGCACTGGAGACAGTATGTGCATTGCCAGCAGTTGAAATGTCAGCTGATGGGAAAGTGAGCTGAAATTAGTTGAACTCTTAGTTGAACAATAAAACTCAAACTACATCTTCACTACATAGGCTAATTTTGTTTTCATGTGAAAACAATTTGCGTCCACACTAGTGTTTCTTGATGGTTTCAGTCAAGACGTCTGTGCACAGTGAAACACATGAACAACATTAAACCTAAATCTCTTCTTCACCCTTTTTTTAGTTGGCAAACAACAAGCTTAACACACTACAACTGGATGGGTTCACAATTTTTCAAGTGTCTGAAAACAACAGTCAGGAGCCCACATGAACAGTGAAGCATGTTTTTCTTGCTGGAATCATTCCTTCTCTTCATACTGACCATTAGAAGATCCCTTCATAATGCACTTACAATGTACGTGATGGGGGACAAAATCCACTGTCCTCCCTCTGTGCAAAAATGTATTTAAAAGTCTATCTGAAGCTAAAATGAAGCTTCAGTCATCAAGTAGATATCTTTCAACTTTACAGTCTTTTTAGTGCCAAAGTCCCTCTTTTTGTTACTATACTTCCACTGTAGCTCAATAAGGAAAAACTGTCTGAGGAAACACAAAGAGGGAATTTGATGCTAAAAAGACTGTAGATGTGGCAGATATCCACTTGATTTGACTAACTCAGACTGCTGAAGCCTCATATAAGCTTCACATCAACTTTTAAATGACTGTGTGGACACACTGTGGATTTTGGCCTCCATCACTTACATTGAAAGCACATTTGAAAGGGATCTTTTAATAGCCAGTATGAACAGGAGGAATGATTACAGTGAGGAAAACATCTTTCACTGTTCATATGGACACCTAACTGTTGTTTGAAGACACACTGGAGAATCTGTGAACCTGTCCTTTAAGAAAACACATTCAAAATGACAAAACACAAGCAAATGAAAAAAACAACTTTGTCAATGTGACAAGAGAAAACACAAACAACTACAGAAACATGCAAAAATACAAAAACACTCCGTTGTGAAATGGCTAAAAGTCATTTTGAAGAACATACAGTGGTTGAAGTTGTCAGTTTTTCAGCTGTCACATGTCAGTTGGCATGTAATAGATGAATGCGTTTAGTAAAATTGTAAGTGATGAAAGCATGTAAAATTTCAGCTGATGGTGGAAACTTTGAAAGCAGTTGAAATGTAAGTTGAAGAGTTAAAGTGAATTGAAGTGTCAGTTGATTTGAAACTACTAAAAGCCTTGATACTGTCAGTTGAAATGTAAGCACTGAAAACAGCTGAAATTTGTAAGTGATAATTGCATGTTAAGTTTCAGCTGATAGCTGATAAACTAGTAGGCTAGTATTCGATCTGTCAGTTGGAAAGTAACAGTTGAAAGCAGATGAAATGTTAGTTTAAGCGGCCGAAGCAGTTATGTTTCAGCAAAGAATGAACATTTTAGGACATACTAACATGTTTACACTAGTGAGCATACTCTCATTTTCTTTAGAAAATCCAGCCTTTTCTGGTTGCCAGCTGGCTGTGTGACAGATAAGAATTTAAAATAATTTAATTTGTCAGAAATGATCATTTAATTCCTGTCACAGTAATGCTATTGTTGAACATTTATCACCGTAATAAGTCAGTTCATGTGTCAGCTAAAATAGATTAGTTAAAAAGTTAAAATATATTTCATGTAGGTAACATTCCATGCTGCACACTGGGTTGAAAAATTATTTTGAAAATTTTGGAAAATGTAGAAGAAAATCATCAGGTTCAGTTCAGGACTTACTGATTCATTTACACATAAAAGTCCAGAAATAATTCTATTTAACTTTTCAGAAATTGCATGTGAGAGCTGCAAACTGCCAGACGCAGCCACTGCTACTGCCGGCTGCTGCCACTGATGTTATTGCTACTGTAGCTGCAAATTTCTGCTTCAGCTTTCAGCAATCACACAATAATAAAGAGCACAATAATAAAGAGCAAAGATAACAGTGTGTGAGAGCTGTGATGCAGCAATAATAATTGAGATATAACGAGTAATAATAACCACTGCTGTCTGTCACTGTTCCTCTGCCTCTGTCTGCTCCACCTGGAGTTTCTGAGCATGTAACACATACGTAAAATCTGATTATCTGAAAATATCAATGAAATAGTTATTTGTACAACTTGAGGTTAAATCATGATTGCAAGGTGAGTTGCTTAATATTAACAATAAAAATAAATTAAAAACCAATCAAAATTCAGTCTTAAAATTAATTACAAATACAGTATGACTCTGTAGACCTGCCAACTTAAATAATGTACAAAATGGGTAAATAAGCCTATAATAATAATATGTTACACACTACATGGACAAAAGTACGTTGACACCCGTACATTCCATCTATATGTGATAGTTGAACATATCACTCTGACACAATGGGCATTGATTGTACACTGGGATATTATCATGCTGAAACTGGAAAAGATCTTCCCCAAAGTGTTGAGAGCACCCTGTTGTCTAAAATATCATTGCATTGGCACCTATATGCCACATTAATGGTCAATGAGCTTTTCAGTAGCCATGGGCCATTTTACTTTAAATGTTAATCAGAGGAGATTACGTGGCTGCATGCTCGATTTTATGTATCTTTGAACAACAGGTGTGGCTACGGCAGCTGAAACCACTAACTAGTAGGGTTGCCCATATACAGTACTTGCCCATATAATTGTTTCCTCAATTCTTTTGATAACTTTTGATCACACACTAGTGTAGATGACACACACTGATTTTGAAGTTATGATGAATTCTGTAGGAGGAGTTCGTTAAAATACAAGGTATGCGAAATGGCCAAAGAAATGCGAAAATTGACCAGTTTTTTCAAGATGGCCGACTTCCTGTAGGACAATACCACTCCAAGAGGCTTTTTTGTGCGTCTTGACATGATACATAAGCCTCCCGAATTTCATTTTTCTACGTTAATCTGGAAGGCGGGGCTACAATTTTGAAATTTTCAAGGGGGCGCTGTTGAGCCATATTGTCACGTCTATGCAAAGGACCTATTGAGGATTTTAACTGGTGTCATTCCAGACATGTGTGCCAAGTTTCGTGACTGTAGACCCATCCCTTGTCCCTAAAATACAGCATCGTATTTCATGGCGAAGGATGTGTCGCCATGGCAACGGCGTTTGGTCATGGGTCATGACCTGCTAAATGTAGCATCATCAAGGTCTTACATCTTAGCTGAGTCAATTTCAGGTGCATCGGCCAAATTTCCTAGGAGTAATACAACAAAGAACGACGCATGATACTTCCTGTTGCCAGTAGGTGGCGCTATGACTGTCACTAAATATGGGCCTGAAAATGTGTTCATACCGGGACTCTTAACAAGCATATGAAATTTGGAAAAGATCAGACCATGTGGAGTCAAGTTATAAGGCTTTGAAATTTCATGGCGAGACATTGAAATTCGCCGCGTCGTCATGGCAACACCTTTCGACGAAAAGTCACCAACTTCATAATATACAATCTCCAAGGTCTTTAGGCTATTCTGAGCAAATTTGAGGTGGATCCCATCACCGTGCGACCCACAGAGCGTCAAAGTGTAAAACATGTAACTTCCTGTTGCCAGTAGGTGGAGCTATGACTTAGATCCAATATTGACACAGGAATGTGTTCAGGACGGGACTCTTTCCAAGCACAAAAGGTTTGGGTCTCTTAGGATTGTGCATGCCGGAGTCATGGCCGTTTGAATTTTCACGGCGAAGGATCGAAATTCGCCGCCCGACCACACCCCCTCGGCAATGTCGAAAACTCACCGTTTTGATAACTTTTCATCTCCCAGGTCTGTAAATGATACTGACTGAATTTGAAGTTGCTGAGGTCAAATCCCTAGGAGGAGTTCCTTAAAGTACGCGGGCTAAAAACGGCAAAATTGGCCTGAAAATCGCAACTTTGAACCAAAATGGCCGACTTCCTGTTGGATTTAGGGTATGGCTCCAAGAGAGTTTTTGGTGCGTCTGGACATGATATAAAAGCACACCAAATTTCATTGTTCTACGACGATCTGTATCGTGGGGCTCGCTTTTCTTAATTTTCTAGGTGGCGCTGTTGAGCCATTTTTCCCTGCATTTTTTGCAAGACCCATAAAATCTGCGATTTTCACCAGAACTGATGTGCACGCCAATTTTTGTGAGTTTTGGTACATATTTGTAGAAGTTATTTGAGGTCAAAGAGTTAAAGAATTAAAGCTGCAAGCAGCGTTGAACGGGCCTTCGCGCCCTTGGGCACATGGGGCCACGGCGCAGTCACCTAAGCCTCTGGGAACCAAGAAAACGTTTGGAGATGATCAGTGTGAGAGTCTTTTGACACACAATACTAACCAGTTTCTCTCTGTGAGCCCACCCCTCTGTTTATCACAGATAATTATGAATTATGAAATCAAAATATTGTTAACCTTAATCAATAATTCGGGCACCAACTGTAGGATCTGTGAGGAACACAGTTGATTATTTGCAATAATTATCAATTATCAAAGATAATTAACTAATTAAAGCTGCAAGCAGCGTTGGTCAGGACCTCGCACTCTGGCCCGTCGGGATCAGATCACGCTTTTTAAAAATGAGGGATATTTCTTACAAGTGTGGTGTGCTTTTATTTTGAAAGTTTGATTGACATGTGTACTGTCAGGTGTGTAGAGACAATAAGTAACTGCAGCTGGACACAGAAAAATACTCATATATTTGAATGGAGAGTGTGAGCGAACCCACACCTTTTTGAACATTTACTGCTTCCACATAATTTTAGATACAAACTTCATTTGAACTTTAAATGAGTCACGAGACTTTGACCTACAAATCTTGAATTTACATGTGTTTTCTATCTTTTATTGTTTTTGAGATATTAGAGTGTTTGTTTTAAAGTCTTTTCTTGCTCCTCCTGTGATTTTATAATGAGTGTGTATTGCGGAATGTTTCACAGCACTGAGGGAGTGACATCACCAGGAGCAGTTAGAGAGGAGGATTTTAGAGAACGCTTCTTGTGAAATATCCTCATAAATCCCATGACTTTGGCCAAATCTAACATTAAAAATCATATTTTAGTAGGAAATTTCGTTGCGAATCCATTGATACAGGTTTGAAAGTGGTTAGACTTATAGTTTAGACGTCAGAAGCCTCTGTTTGACACAAAGTTCATGCCCATAGATTACCTCCCCATTGGTTTACATTGTAAGGGTGATGTGGGACTGCAACTTTCAGGGCTTATTAAATCCAAACCATTCGAGTCATTACAAAGTTTTTAACAACTTTTTTTCAGCATAGTGTCATAAGTCATCTATTAAAGTTTGAAGCCGATACCATTAACGCCCTCGGAGGAGATAGCGTTTGTTTGGGGGCCAAAATTGGGGCAAAGTCTTATTTTGAAAAGCTGATTGCAGACTTCCTGTTGGATTTAGGTCAGGGGTGTCAGCATATGATTTGTAGGTCTTGATGAGACGAATAATTGAGTTTTGGTTCGATCTCTCTACGACATTCCTACGGGCTGTGGCGGCCGTTTTAGATACATAGGTGGCACTCGCGAGCACATTTTGGCACTTCGGGGGTTAATTTTTACATTTTATCAAATTTTTCACCAGACCTGATGTGCGTGCCAAATTTGGTGAGTTTTTGAGCATGTTTAGGGGGTCAAATTTAGAGTTGAAGTGGCGTATTAATAAAGAATAATAATAAAGAAACAAACACATGAAAAACAATAGGGCCTGAGCCCAAAGGGCGAAGACCCTATTGTTTTACAAAGTTTTTAATAACTTTTGCTCAACACAGTGTGATAAGTCATGTACTAAAGTTTGAAGCCGATACCATTAACGCCCTAGGAGGAGATAGCGTTTATTCAAGGTCCAAAATTGGCAAAAAATCGTATTTTGAAATTGACATTGCGGACTTCCTGTTGGATTTAGGTCAGGGGTGTCAGCATATGATTTGTAGGTCTTGATGAGATGAATAATTGAGTTTTGGTTCAATCTTTCTACGACATTCCTACGGGCCGTGGCAGCCGTTTTAGATACATAGGTGGCGCTCTCGAGCACATTTTGGCACTTCGGGGGTTAATTTTTACATTTTATCAAATTTTTCACCAGACCTGATGTGCGTGCCAAATTTGGTGAGTTTTTGAGCATGTTTAGGGGGTCAAATTTAGAGTTGAAGTGGCGTATTAATAAAGAATAATAATAAAGAAACAAACACACGAAAAACATTAGGGTCTTCGCCCTTTGGGCTCAGGTCCTAATTAAAGCTGCAAGCAGCGATGATTGGGCCCTCGCGTCCTTGCGTATGTCGGGGCGCGGCGCTGGTGAAGGGCTTCTGTCACGGGCATGTAGATGTCCACAGACATGGGCTGTTTTCAGACAGTGAAAGGGGAGATTAACGTCACTTCCTCAATCACTTATTCTGCCTGCTGCTGGATCTGCTGCATTGAAATGTCATAGGGGGCGCTATGGAGCCAGTTTTCATCACTCAATATTGGTATTTAGACGTGTTCAGGCTGGGAGTCTTATCAAACATGTAAAGTTTGGTGTAGACTCGAGCATTTGCACTAAAGTTATAGCAACTTCCTCTATCATGGCGAAACATCAAAACTCAACGGCACGCCACGGCCACACGCTTCAATGATAACTAAATCTTTTGATAACTTTTGATCACACACTAGTGTAGATGACACACACTGATTTTGAAGTCGTTACGATGAATTCTGTAGGAGGAGTTCGTTACAATACAAGGTATGCGAAATGGCCAAAAAAACGCGAAAAATGACCACTTTTATCAAGATGGCCGACTTCCTGTAGGACTTACAATATGGCTCCAAGAGGCTTTTTTGTGTGTCTTGACATGATACATATATCTCCCGAATTTCATTTTTCTACGTTAATCTGGAAGGTGGGGCTACAATTTTGAAATTTTCAAGGGGGCGCTGTTGAGCTTATTTGCCATGCCTATGCAAATGACCTATCCAGGATTTTAACTGGTGTCGCTCCAGACATGTGTGCCAAGTTTCGTGACTGTATACCCATCCCTTGTCCCTAAAATACAGCATCGTATTTCATGGCGAAGGATGTGTCGCCATGGCAACGGCGTTTGGTCATGGGTCATGACCTGCCCAATGTAGCATCACCAAGGTCTTACATCTTAGCTGAGTCAATTTCAGATGCATCGGCCAAATTTCCTAGGAGTAATACAACAAAGATCGACGCATGATACTTCCTGTTGCCAGTAGGTGGCGCTATGACTGTCACTAAATATGGGCCTGAAAATGTGTTCAGACCGGGACTCTTAACAAGCATATGAAATTTGGAAAAGATCAGACCATGTGGAGTCAAGTTATAAGGCTTTGAAATTTCATGGCGAGACATCGAAATTCGCCGCGTCGTCATGGCAACACCTTTCGACGAAAAGTCACCAACTTCATAATATACCATCTCCAAGGTCTTTAGGCTATTCTGAGCAAATTTGAGGTGGATCCCATCACCGTGCGACCCACAGAGCGTCAAAGTGTAAAACATGTAACTTCCTGTTGCCAGTAGGTGGCGCTATGACTTAGATCCAATATTGACACAGGTATGTGTTCAGGACGGAACTCTTTCCAAGCACAAAAGATTTGGGTCTCTTAGGATCGTGCATGCCGGAGTCATGGCCGTTTGAATTTTCACGGCGAAGGATCGAAATTCTCCGCCCGACCACACCCCCTCGGCAATGTCGAAAACTCACCGTTTTGATAACCTTTCATCTCCCAGGTCTGTAGATGATACTGACCAAATTTGAAGTTGCTGAGGTCAAATCCCTAGGAGGAGTTCCTTAAAGTACGCGGGCTAAAAACGGCAAAATTGGCCTGAAAATTGCAACTTTGAACCAAAATGGCGGACTTCCTGTTGGATTTAGGGTATGGCTCCAAGAGAGTTTTTGGTGCATCTGGTCATGATATATAAACACGTTTGTAGAAGTTATTTGAGGTCAAAGAGTTGTAATAATAATAATAATAATAATAATAATAATAATAATAATAATAATAATGATAATAATAATTCCTTTGGAAACAAGAGGGCTTCGCGCTGGTCAGCGCTCGGGCCCTAATTAAAGCTGCAAGCAGCGATGATCGGGCCCTCGCGTCCTTGCGTATGTCGGGGCTCGGCGCCGGTGAAGGGCTTCTGTCATGGGCATGTAGATGTCCCCAGACATGGGCTGTTTTCAGACAGTGCAAGGGGAGATAAACGTCACTTCCTCATTCACTTATTCTGACTGCTGCTGGATCTGCTGCATTGAAATGTCGTAGGGGGCGCTATGGAGCCAATTTGCATCACTGACTGAATATTATCATATAGACGTGTTCAGGCATGGACTGTTCTCAAATGTCAAGTTTCAGGCAGATCCGACCATGTACACTAGAGTTATAGCAACTTCCTCTGTCATGGCGAAACATCAAAACTCAACGCCACACCACGGCCACATGCTTCAATGATAAATAAATCTTTTGATAACTTTTGATCACACACTACTGTAGATGACACACACTGATTTTGAAGTCGTTACGATGAATTCTGACCACTTTTATCAAGATGGCCGACTTCCTGTAGGACTTACAATACGACTCCAAGAGGCTTTTTTGTGCGTCTTCACATGATACATAAGCCTCCCGAATTTCATTTTCCTAGGTTAATCTGGAAGGCGGGGCTACAATTTTGAAATTTTCAAGGGGGCGCTGTTGAGCCATATTGTCACATCTATGCAAATGACCTATCCAGGATTTTAACTGGTGTCGCTCCAGACATGTGTGCCAAGTTTCGTGACTGTAGACCCATCCCTTGTCCCTAAAATACAGCATCGTATTTCATGGCGAAGGATGTGTCGCCATGGCAACGGCGTTTAGTCATGGGTCATGACCTGCCCAATGTAGCATCACCAAGGTCTTACATCTTAGCTGAGTCAATTTCAGGTGCATCGGCCAAATTTTCGAGGAGTAATACAACAAAGAACGACGCATGATACTTCCTGTTGCCAGTAGGTGGCGCTATGACTGTCACTAAATATGGACCTGAAAATGTATTCAGACCGGGACTCTTAACAAGAATATGAAATTTGGAAAAGATCAGACCATGTGGAGTCAAGTTATAAGGCTTTGAAATTTCATGGCGAGACATCGAAATTCGAAAAATGGCCGACTTCCTGTTGGATTTAGGGTATGGCTCCAAGAGAGTTTTTGGTGCGTCTGGTCATGATATATAAGCACACCAAATTTACGATGATCTGTATCTAGGTGGCGCTGTCGAGCCATTTTTCCCCGCATTTTTTGCAAGACCCATAAAATCTGCGATTTTCACCAGAACTGACGCGCACGCCAATTTTTGTGAGTTTTGGTACATGTTTGTAGAAGTTATTTGAGGTCAAAGAGTTGTAATAATAATAATAATAATAATAATAATAATTCCTTTGGATACAAGAGGGCTTCGCGCTGGTCAGCACTTGGGCCCTAATAATTCCTTTGGATACAAGAGGGCTTCGCGCTGGTCAGCGCTCGGGCCCTAATAATTCCTTTGGATACAAGAGGGCTTCGCGCTGGTCAGCGCTCGGGCCCTAATAATAATAATAATAATAATAATAAATCCTTTGGATACAAGAGGGCTTCGCGCTGGTCAGCGCTTGGGCCCTAATAATTCCTTTGGATACAAGAGGGCTTCGCGCTGGTCAGCGCTCGGGCCCTAATAATAATAATAATAATAATAATAATTCCTTTGGATACAAGAGGGCTTCGCGCTGGTCAGTGCTCGGGCCCTAATAATAATAATAATAATAATAGTAATAATAATAATAATAATAATAATAATAATAATAATAATAATTCCTTTGGAAACAATAGGGCTTCGCGATGGTCAGCGCTCGGGCCCTAATAATAACTCCTTTGGATACAAGAGGGCTTCGCGCTGGTCAGCGCTCGGGCCCTAATAATAATAATAATAATAATAAATCCTTTGGATACAAGAGGGCTTCGCGCTGGTCAGCGCTCGGGCCCTAATAATAATAATAATAATACTAATAAATCCTTTGGATACAAGAGGGCTTCGCGCTGGTCAGCGCTCGGGCCCTAATAATAATAATAATAATAATAATAATTCCTTTGGATACAAGAGGGCTTCGCGCTGGTCAGCGCTCGGGCCTTAATAATTGCAGCAGCGTACTAGATGGTGATGGAGGAGGTGAGGATGGACTCAGTGATGACAGTGACAGTGACGGTGTAGACTTTGACTTTGACAGGTTGAACTTCTTTAGCTGCCGCAGAAAGTACATCCTCTGCTGAGCCTTCTTAGTGAGGTTGCTGATGTTCTGCTCCCACTTGAGGTCCTGGCTGATGATGGTTCCCAGTATTATTGTACAGCGTCAAGTATATAGTATGAATAAATGCCACACACAACATTACATGTATAAACATAATTGTTGTCTAAACCTGCTTTTTGGAACAGGTCCCTTTTGTTTCCTCACTATAATCCATCTTCAATCAAATGCATCTGCTGAACCCATTTAATTTACACTTGTGGAGAGAAACTAAGTCATTTACTCAAATACTGTGCTTCAGAACAATTTTGAGGTACCTCTACTTTACTTGCTTTGCACTCCATTTTCTGTTCTATTCCACCACATTTCAGAGGGAAATATTGTACTTTTTACTCCACTACATTTATTTCAAGGCTATAGTTACTCTACCCAAACCTTTTTGGCTTGTGGCCTCTTACAAAAAAAGTAGTTGTGTCTCTTGTCATGTTTCAGGTGACTACGAGTTGTTTTGTTTCCACCAAAGAGATATTTCCCCTCTAAACTTCTAACATGGTTCCATTTAAATAACTGAGGCCCAAGAGGTCAAATTATCAAATATTTCACAAGAAAACAAAATAAATGCGTGTATCAGAACTTAGTTTTTTCTTCTTTCCTCTCCCATTAATCATCTCACGACCCCTCGGATTTATGGTGTTATACTTTGGCCCCTGCGTTGTGAACTAAACTATAGCTTGTATTAAACTAGCTCCACCTTGACCAACTACAACAATAAAATGCTGCTTACACACTGACATATCAGTATCAAACAATCTAATATAATTGTATATATTTTATCAGTCTGGGGAGTGCACAACCACTACAAGTAAACACTACTATGCAGCAGTGCACTTGAATTAACAGCATGATTGATTGAAAGACTGGGAGGTGGTTGGGATGCTTTCCATGTGTTTTTACCTTTTTGGAAATCGGATCCATTTGCACTTACTGTTTTTTGGTAAACCAATCACGTTGTTTTACCTCAATGTCAACACATTTATTCTGGGGGTTTTTTTCTGTGTGGTTTTTCATCAACAAAAAGCATATTAAAGGGTTGGTTCACCCAAATTACAAAAACAAACAAAGAAAAAATACAAAAAACATTTCATTTACAGACATTTGTGAAGATTCTCAGTCATCCGGGTCATGGTTATCCAAGGAGGGTTGAATCGAGGGCAAATGGACTTGGTTTCACCTCTCATCCAAGGGGCTTCTTCAGTTCTAACTGACTGATGATGAGTCCCAGGTATTTCATCTCTGTGGAGTCATTATCAAGGTCATTGATACCACTTGCTTCGTTAGTGCTCCTGGCTGTTGTAACGACAGTCGTTTAGAGTCATTTGCGTCACCTGACTTACTTACAGACGTACTTACATTAGAGATTTTTTTTGGATCAACTTACTCTTTAAATAGGGAAATATACTGTCATGAAATATACTTTAGTAGATTCCTCAGATCTACAAGTTAGCAAATTCTTACTCTTTTGACTTAAACTAGGTCAAATAAAAAAAAACTGAAAGCAAGATCAGAGAGAAGATCTGTACACTTGATAGCTCCCAATAAGTTAGATATTTCTGATATTGTGCCTTTATTTGATAGTGGTAGTAGAGATTTAAACAGGAAATGCAGCTATATAGCACATGTCTACCCGACTCAGCTACCAGATACCCCAATAGATTTGATAAAACAGAGCAACGTTTTGATCTGATCTTTGTCAGGCATTGTCAAGTACACACCACAGAGCAGAGCAATAAAAAACTTGGGTAAAATGGAAAAAAATGAATATTAATGGAAACAAAAAGGAAATAAACAACAGGAAGAAGGGGATTCATCAATAGATGTTCACTCCTGGTTTACAGTAAAATATATTCAGCCTAACATCTGTAAAAGAAGAGAAGATTTGTTAAAGTAGTAAAATGTGTGTTTGTTTGTTGCATCTATGAACTGTTTTTCTTTGAACTTTGTCAAATGAGCAAAGTCACTTGCTTGACCTGAGCCACAGTTTGTTTTGTTCACATGAAGTCCTCTTCAGACTCAGTGGTGTCATCTCTTTCCTCAGTCTGATCCTCTGCGCTTTGTGCTGACACACATAACCAGCAGATATCCTTCTAGCCAGCAATGCAAACCCTCAGTCTGACTGATGCAACTGCATCAGGACATGAAAGCAATTTGGTGATCAAGTTAAAAAGTAGACTAGTAGAACAACACTAGACACAACCTACTCAGCCACTCCACGCTCTCTACATTGTATGTGAAAGGTACCTTAGAGGAAGAGGAAGCAACATCTCTACTACATCATCTTTTCACTTCCTGTTTGGTGTGGTGAATGTCTTCCTGTCAGATAAAACTGTAAGAAAGTTGATTTGCTGTTCAGATGGGTGTCCTGTGTGGTGATTGTGTGCATGTCAGAGAGTGATGAGCTCAGTGTGTTTTATCAGTGATCTGATCTATATGAGTTACATTTTCAAAAGTTAAAAAATGTCTCATTTATGGTTGAAAAATGTGTGTAATGTATCTGTGGTTCTAGAGGAGCTTTGTCAAGTCTGAGAAAATAACCCTGACAATTTCAGAGTGATGTCATCCGGGCTTGGGCTTGGAGATATGTCTTACATTTGTTATGTTAAACATTTATAACAGAAAACCTGGCTCTGTCTTAAAAATAGCAGTCAAGAGCCCATATGAACATTGAGACAGTTTTTTTTTTTTTTTTTTTTTTGCTGTAATCATTCCTCTTGTTCATACTGACCATTAGAGGATCTCTTCATAATGCACTTACAATGTACGTGATGGGGGACAAAATCCACAGTCCTCCTTCTGTGCAAAAACATATTTAAAGTTTATCTGAAGCTAATATGAAGCTTCAGCGTCCAAATGAGTCAAATCAAGTAGTTATCTTTCAACGTTACAGTCTTTTTAGTGCCAAAGAGGGAATTTGATGCTAAAAAGACTGTAAATGTGGCAGATATCCACTTGATATGACTACCTCTAAAGAAAATACAGGCTGCTTTGGACCAACTGAAGTAAGAAAACAAAAACCATTTGACTAAACTGCATTAACATGACTCCTATTATGAAAAACAGATCATGAAGGTGACTTAAAGGGGACCTATAATAACATCTCATACAGCTGAAGAATAAAACAGCAGCAACATATCAAGGCAGTTTATCAAAGAGCAAATCTTCTCTTTACTGCCCTCTTCTGTCTGATGGTCTGAGGAAAAACCACAAGTACAACTATGAACCATTAATCCCTGTGACATGCTTAAAATGGGGTTTGCTCAGTAACACAGCAAATAGATGTGTAAATCCTGCCTGTTACTTATCTGGTTCAGTGTGAGCTGTGTCTGCGAGGCCAGGACTGCTGCGGATATTCTGGCCTGAGCAGAGGTTAAATGAGAGCACCTGAAGACTGAGCATGATTTATTCATATCAGTCCCACAGAAGGCTAAGTCTTTTTAAATGACAAGAGCATCATTCATGATATTTGCAGTGCCACCATGTTGGCTGCTGAGTAAACAGCTGGCACTGATTCTGTCATCTTGTTTACAGGAGGCCTGCAGGTACTTCCAAGAAAATCTCTGTAGCTTTTTGTCTTTTTAGGATTCTGGATCATTTAGGGTGAGTTACAGCTCATCTATATTTCATTTTTCAATAAAATTAGATCAAAATGGTTTTTGGGTTTTTGCACACAAGAAACCTGGTTACAGTGAGAAAAAGACTCAGGCAGGACATCAGGTAACATGCTGCAATAGTCTTGATTACCTCAGTTTACATGCAACTGGTTGGCAATCAGATTTCTCTCCTACCAAGCAACTGCCACAGTGGGACTGTCCTCCTCATGAATTTTTGTCATGCAAATGAAGACTCTTCAGTTTAGCCTAACCCTTCAATCCCTGATGATGTCATCAGGGTTAAGATGTCAGTAAGCACTGAACAAAGTCCAAAGTGTGAGATGTTGATCATAGCACAGTGTCTGAAACCCCATCTGACAGGTGCTGTGTCCCACAAATATTCTAACTTTCTGAGAACCAGAATCTAACAACCATGGCCACCTCATACAGCGATTGATACAGGTGATACAGGTTGTGTGGAGTTGTGAAAGTAATCAAGGTTTGCACTTTTTTCCACTCTTCAAACAACTACTTCTGTCATTTTCATGTGAACAGCTGAGTGCAACACCATAAATGTTTTTGAGGAGAAACTGTCCAAAGAGCTTGCTGTTATCCTCATTTGTATGATTCATTGCCTCTGACACCTCTCTGTACAGACTACTTGGTTTCAAGAATACCCCTACTGAAACCTCGACTTGGGCTTGGAGACTAGATTTTTAGCAAAATCTACATTACAAGCTGGACACGCAGAGTTGGAAAGACTTGGGAGTTAACCAGGCAAGAGACTGTCTTTAGCAGAAAAACGACAGCAAAGACAGTGCTTTGTTCATATTTACTTTTACAGACACCTCTAGTGGCAGCGCAGATTATGTCTGTCAGAGGCAGAAGTAGAAGTGTGACGTTGTTACATCACTGCAAAACATCTTAGGGAAGAGGTCAGGGTGGAGGCTTTTTTTGTGCTGGAACTAAACCATAACAGTGGCACATCAGAAATTATATGAACTGTTGTAGCTGTTAAAAGAAATTGTTTAATTTTGCTTTTTATGTTAAATTTTATGAGCATATATTTTGGTATTAAAATTTAGTTTGATATGAATTTGTTTATTATAACTTTAGGTTGCATTTGTTGTAACGTGGGTGGGTTTTCACTAAAATGTTGGGTACTGAAACTGTGATTGCGATACAGTTTTTCGACAGTTGTTTATGGCATGAATGGATTTTTCATTTCATTGCTTTACGAAGCTAATTTCAAAAAATGTTTGTAACATTTTTCAGTGCATTAAACAAATGAACTTGATTTTTGTGATGAGTGATAGTGATGTGATGCGTAGGTCTTGAAAGTGAGTTGAAACCAACCACTTATTCAGTGCCCCCGGCTTTTAATGTTGAAAAGGTGACACATGAATCCTTTTTGTAACAGTCATTTGTGCCAGTCTTGGAAGGCACTGCCAAATGATGTAGTTCTACCGATAGGGACACTATCTCACTCTCATATGAGTCCAATGTCAAAGTTCATTCTTGACCTTGGCAACAGTTGTTTTACAAAAAAAATTGTAACTCAAGGTCCACTTACCAGTTTTCCCCATATGCAATCAATACTTATTACTATAATCATAATTACAATGCTTACTATTTCCCATAAACACATGATTTTGTTACATGTAAAGGTGCAGTCAGGAACAGGTTGAACAAGGGGTTTTTCCATCCATCCTGCTTTGCCAAATAAGTATGCAGGAAGCAGCTTTATGTTCCTCACACCAAGCAGGAGACATCAGCTTCCTCCTCCCATCTGTCATCATCACTCTGTCAGAGGAGGTGGCACTCTGCAAGAGTGTACAAGTGCATAAATGCAAGACAAATCTGTGGGCAGAGAACTGAATTTTTACACCTATCCAGCTGACACTTTTCAGATATGAAATAGACCTTTGAAATATCATAAGAACTTTATTTAGTACCATATTGTACAGTTATTATGTACATGACTTCTATTTACACATGCAATACACATTCATTAATACATTTTGATAAATAAATAATGTCTGCCTTACTTGCATGCTGTTATGAACAATATACAGCTCTTTACTGGCCACTGCTGAACTATAAATGTGCCAACTTAAAAAAACCAAACACAACCATTTGGCTTGAAAGAAAAATTGACAAATATTTAAAACCATGTGGCACGTGGTGATCTCTTACTGTGGTTCTCAGCCTTTACACTGTGACTGACAAGTTCTCATCATAACCATCATAAAGCAAATGTTTCAACCAAAGCCCTGCTCACAGTGACGTTTTTAATCCTGCCATGTCTGTAATATGTTGGAAATTACGTGCAGTACTTCACCAAACAGAAATGATAATGGTGTCAATTAGTCTCCTTTCCTTACCTTTGCCTATCGTTTTGCTTCCTTTTGCTACAAAAGGATGCTGCAGTGGAAATGACTGATGTGATTTGGTAAGGAACTTTTTCTTTCAATAAGATCAAAACAATCTTCTGTTATGGTATGTTCTGCTTCAGTCATCCTGGTGTTTTGGTCAGTGAAATTAAATGAAACACCCCCAGTGAACATAGACGTGGCGGGTAAATTTCTATTTTATAAGGTGCCCAGGTAACATGGGTCCTATGTGAACAGAACATGGCGCAAAGAAACACAGGCAAATGCATAATGTTTTACATCATTTGGTGACAGTAGGGTTTATATATGGGTAAGGAATTTCATTTGTTTGGCTATATAGCTCATCTATAGGGCATTTATGTCTGCCCTCTCTTCTTTTCTAGCCTCTGTGCCACTAGCGTCTGTGACTCAGAGGGTTTTCCTGGTGTTTTCTGTCTATAGACTAACCACAGTATGTATCTACTGTATGGTAAGGAATAGTAAAGTTTCAACACCTTGTCATTTAACCAAGGCAAAATGACAATTATTTTGTTGGTTTTGAACAACAACATAACCAGGATAAACTATTGACATGATATGACAGCCTCATGAGAGCTTTAGCTGTTGAATGCTAACAAAATTACTTTTATTTAACATCATTAATAATAAGTCCCGCAGTTATGTTCAAAATGACTCGTGTATCAACCACTGGCAGCTACACTGTCAGAATGGGTTTTGATCAGAGATTTTTTTACCTGCAGTCTGAGAAAAAGGTGTAGGCTCTCTAAGGTGTACCCTTATAGAATCTTAAGGATTAAGACTTTAAATTGCAGAGGTGTGCAGATTTTACAGGCCATGTCAGTAGTAGAAACCACAAAATCTTAAAATATGTCCAGAAATCCTCAAGAATATGTTCAGCTTTTCAGACAGTGATGAAAGAAAAAATCTGTAGCAGTACAGATACTGATGGAACAGAGGCAAGCTAGGAATACTCTGGAGTCAGACGCCAGGGTGAAGTGTCCTTTTATCTGTAAGAACCAGTAAAAACAATCAGTTTTGATGTCTATTGCATAATGTTGCACAGAACACAGATGTTAGTTTGTTGCATACAGGCCACTCTGGTAACAATGGGAGGTGCGGCTGGCATGCAGATTCATATGGCACAGTTGTGAGAGGAACACTGATCTTAGTGTGTGAGTGTGTTAGTGTCATGGCCATCCACCCATCTACAACTTGCTGTTTGTTCCTCGAACACAGTTGCTCACCACCAGCAGCAGTTTAACTCTAATACGAATTAAATTAAAAACAGTCAATACTTGTGCCTTAAAAATATCCCCTTCTGTTGTCACCTCCAGAAGTCATAAAGTTGCAGATTGGAAGAGTTAAATGAAGGAAGACAGATATAGAATAAACAATGGACTGCAGCAGCTGGAGTCAAACAGCTGAAAAATTCAACATACTCAAACAGTCCACCACCTCTTGAGCTGAATCCCAGTCATACCAAACTGGCTTACAGTCTGCTGTCAGGAGCAAAAATGGTGTACAGCACTGATAAATATAAAGATCCAACCCACACTAAAACCTCTGTGCAGAGGTAAAGTCACTTACTAAAGCATCAATGTTTTGTTCTGGCAACCATGATCTGTGACTGCTGTGGGATTACTGATTTTAAATATCTAAACTTATTATTGGTCCAGAAGTATGTGAGGGTACATAATCGCCATGCACAGCTTGAGGCTCAGCCCTTACAGCAGACCTCCTCCCCCTTGTACGTTGCCCTGATGTCAGCGTTCAGCAGCCCCCTGCACTGAACACAGGCAGTTTGTGGGTGTTTATTCCCCGCGGCTCGACCCTCTATACAGAGCTGCGATTCTGCACCTCGCCTTCGCAGCACAACAGCTACCTTCTTTTCCTCATGCTGGTCTCCATGTGGCCCAGCTCCTCGTAGGACTGGTAGAAGACTTCCAGCTCGTGGCAGCCCCAGCCCCTCCAGACACACAGGCACCACTCCATGTTTTTTTTATGAAAGCCACATACAACTGTGTCCTTTGCCACTAATGCTGCCTCCTCCAGGATCCTGAGAGAAAGAGACAGAAGAGGGAAGAGTGAGGGATCCAAGGGAGAGATCGATTTGCGAAGGAAAGAGAGAGATGCAGTGTGGAGAAGGAGCTATAGTTGGTAGCACATCTCTGTGCACTGTAATTAGCTCTGCGTAGAAGCTAGTGGGCAGTTCTAGGAACTGGTTCCCTGGAAAGCCAGAGGATACTGAATGTACTGTAGGCACAAAACTTTTTATTTGTATAAGTGCTGGTAAAGAACTACATTCCAGCACTCCTCTGGCCTAAAATGTATATTCAAAAGCCCTCTCCTGGACACAAAAAATGTAAAATGGATCAAAGAGGAATCTTAAAGAATGGGACAAAGCAATCCACTTTTAAGTCACTTTAATTTATGAAGGCTGTGACACAGAGCATTTTGGGAGGAAGGAGGGCTTCTGGTGACCCTGTATCCTGAGCTCAACTACCCATGTATCATGCAGAGCAACCCTGAATTATCTTCTTCCATTGTTGTTTCATCTTCCCCAGGTGTATCATTATCCTCTCCTAGTGTTACTTCATATTCTGTGATATACAACCTCATGATTACAAGAACAGGTGATGCTTTGCTCTGTGAAGTCACCAAGACCTATAAGACACATCAAGCCCACACGTGAGCTAACAGACAGATGAAATAATAACTTTAAGTTTAAGTTGTAACAAAATGAAACTGTTGGATTAGTGATAAATAATCGATGCAATAGATGCTAAAGAACAGCACAGCAGCAGCTATGTCATATGAATAAAGCCCTATGGGCTTGATGATCCCTCCTTTGACCTGAGCCATGACCTACCAAACGTGTCACCTATGTTACAGGTGCACCATGTAATAACTGGTTATTAAGGACCCTGTTTTGGGTGGTCCTTTTATTGCCTGCTGCTAAAAGGCCAGGCCCCTTTGTGGCTCACACAGAGGTCCTTTTTGCACAGGACCAGCTGCTGGCTGCTTTACAGGAATAATTACAGGCTCAACGATGCACCATAAGTACATGATGAAGGATCTTGCTAAGCTTTACTGAGGCGGTATCAGTAAATTAATATATAGCTCTTTGGCTTTTCCTCCCCTAGTGTTGAATGCTTTCAAGCATAACTGAGAATTGACTCTATCCAGGTGGAAGAGAACCCAATTTAGAACTTTCTAAGACCCTTTAATGTTGCAAAGAATTGATTGCTAGACCATTTATTGGCAAAAGTAAGAAAGCCTATTTAAGACTTAACAAAGCAAATCAAAGTTTTTAAATGATAAGTGGATACAGGAAGAAAAAGGAAATCAAAAAAATCTTAAGGGGTTGGAAATCCATCTTCTTAAAGCAGATGCAAAATAAAACATTTATATAATAAACACAATGCATAACATACAAAAGTAAGAACCAAACCAAAGAACCAAGACCAGATTACCTGTACAATCTAATACAGAGGTCTGTAATTGTGTTAGTATGCTCACTTTAGTGAAGCACACTGTTACACTTGTAACTATTATTTTTTATTGTATTATTTTATTGTTACCAAGAATGTCCACATATGAAATATGAAGCATTATTAGATAATGTGTGCTTAGACTCAACTTTTTCAAATCTGTTTTAGTTTTTAAGATACTATTAAGCAGCCCTGCGTTGAGCTCTCTGAACACAGAGCTTGAACTATCAATAAAGGTGGGGTCAGAAAATCCCTAGGTATGGGTATGGTATGGTATCCTATCGTACAGGGGCGTGGCTAAGCAACACAGGGGCAGGACCTCACCAGCCCTAGGGGTGGAGCCTCCTATTGCACAGTGGTCAAGCTCCTATTGCATGGTCAAGCAAATGGAGGTGTGGCCATATCCCCATGGGGTTGGAGCTGGATATTGGACAGGGAGCATGGCTGTGTAATCCCTGGGGGTGGTAAAATGGCATTTTCATATGTGGTACCTACAATGATATCATAGCATTTTGTACTGTGACATGAAACCACATTTTGCTTTGAATGTTGGCTGTTGTAACATCATAATATAGTTGTTTTGCTGTCTCTTTCTGCTAATTACAGCTGTTTTATAGGTAAGTGATATAAGTTCTGGGACTCAATGTTGTGATATTAACATTGAATACTACCAGCCCTAAAATTATGGTTTCTAAAAAAATTCTTCCACCAAGTAAATGAAAAAAAAGAGACTCATGTGATCATACCATGCATGAGACGCTGTGGTCACACAGTCACTGAACACACACCGGCTACAAAGGCAGCGCAACATCACCAGGAGCCACGGTAGAGATGGAATGCAATGCAGCTGGACACTGTGGACACTGACCACAACAACAGTGCTCTGATCAGAAAATATGCTCACCCCAAAGAGGAACATCCAGGTGGGCTGAGGACAGCAATGACACGTCCCCTCAACTGATCAGCGTGCAGCTGCATTTCGATGACCATCACATCTCCTCCACGCCTGCAAACCAACAACACACATACAGACACAGTGACTGTGTGCATATGAATCTAATATTTCAGTAATAGTGTACTTAGTTGCTGGAAAAAATTGCACCAGCTATTTGAGTTCAAAATTTGCCTAGTTAAAATATGAGTCTTTACTAAGTAAAAATGTTTCCATCACTTAATTCAAACACTAGCACAAAATCATTCATACATAGAGATTTGTTACTAAATATTTATACTGACCTGCTAATAACAGCTGAAACTGTTGTGTAGCTGACTCAATCAATGGCCAAAACTAGCCAATATATGTCTCATTTAGACTGAAATGAGTATGTATAGGTGGTATTAAAGCTGCGAGCAGTGATGAATGGGCTCTTGCACCTCGCACACAGTGGAAGAGTGGCAGCTGTGGAATTGTTACTGGAGGTCTACTAACACGGCTCTGAATTTTCAGGATCATCAGGCATTATGTGAATGGGTAAATTATTATTTCCTGTGTGCAGTACATGGCACTGGAGATGACTTACTAGAAATTGTATATACATTTGATCAACTATGTGTCATTTAGGCCTCACTTCCTGTTGCCTGTAGACAATACTGCATAAGTGAAATATTAATGAGCAATACATTTACCAGAGGGCAACTGACATGGATATACATTTTAAAGAATATTGGACATTGCATGCAGAAAATAACTATCACTTCCTGTGTCCACTCTGTGGCGCTAGAGAACACCCACTAATTATAAGACAGTATATATGAAAGGTATGTATACATTAGATTGTTTTTTTTTAAATTCTGATAATACAATTGTACATGAGTATATTTAATACCTATAAACATATTCACCTAACACTACTCACTGCAGCAACTTTGTCTTACTGACTGACCTTGTGGAGTGCTCAATTGGTCAGCTGTGTTTTGTACCTGGGGATCCACAGAGTTCCATTCACTGGCAGCACAGTGAAGGCTTGCAGCTGAGGCGTTGTGGGGTTCACAGTCTCTGCAGTTTCCAGATCAGACTCAGGGTTGGTGGATGTCTGCTGGTTCTGGTCCCTGCCCGTCTCCTCCGGTTCTGCAGGCAGCGGCACACTACTGCTGCTGGCTAATGAGCCAGCAGCTGTGGGGCTGGAGCAGTCTGACGCCAGTGGCTCCAGGGAGCAGCTGGATGATATGGAGCAGTAGTCTATCAGTGAATCCTGGTGGTGGAAGATCTGAGTGCCTGCCTTCTCACTGTAGATCAATGTCACTTCTCTATTGGTCCATTCCAGCTTCTCTTCTTGATCCGTGGTATTGAGGTCAGTGGTTGTCACCGTGGTAACCCTTGAAGGACGCTGTACAGTGAAGACGTCCCGTAGAGGATTGCTGTCTCCACAACTGAAAGCATGACATGATCTCAAAAGCAGCCACTCAAATCAAAACCCAATTACATTTCAACTGAAGAAGCACAGCTGTGAGTGCCTGACAGATACAGACTGCATAATAATGAAAGCTGTGTTTCATTCTTGTTCCTGTGCAACTTTCTAATTAGCATTAGTAACCCAATCTGAAGTAACAACAAGGACAATATCCCTTCAAATAGACATAGATGGGGAAGGTCAGAGACAGTTGTGCATTGCTCTGCAGTTGAAGCTAACATCACTCACTGTCAGTTTTATTTGTACAGCTCAGTATCACACACAATGTCTTAATGGGCTTCACAGACCCACACCACAGATGTTTCCAAGCTCAGCCCAACTCTCCAGAAAGACAAATCAAGAGGAAAAATGGAGAAACCCCCAGAGAGGCAATTTAGAGAAAGACCCCCCTTCAAGGACAGCAGTGATGGAGAGGAAAAATTACACAAATAAGAAATTGAGAATTAGTAAGCCCACTAATAGGTTTATAATACTAATATCAATATACTACGTATATTAAAATTGAGATTTTCTGGCTCACTTAACTGGTGAAGATGGAAATGGAGCAATGAAAGTGCTGGCTTCAAACCATCCCTTTAGTTGACATCACCTACAGTCTGTGGTTTACAGAATTCACCCAGGTGCATGCTGCCTTGTCTTCATTGTTACAAAGAGACTGAGCAGGGGTGTTCAAACTATATCCTGGCCAATTCTGAATTTCTTAGGCAATACTGATATTGATATTTGAGAGTTACAAAATCTGATATTGATATACAGAGCAATATTTGATTTATGTAAAGAAAAGTTTGACATTTTGGGAAACATGCTTTAGATTTATATAGATGAGAAGATTGACACCACTCTCACTTCTGAATGCTAGGTATGAAGCTACAGCCAGCAGCTGGTCAGCTTAGCTTGGCACAAAGACAGTAAACAGGAGTACACAGCTAGCCTGACTCTGTCTTAAGGTAACAAAATGCTGTCTCTGATAGTGGCCTGCCAACCTCATGGTGATGCGCAGACTCCAGGAAGTTACTTGTCTGGCCTAGAAATAGTCTGGCACATGACTACTTGTAAAACCACAACCTGACATTTTTAAAGTGCTCATTTCAATAGATCTTTAAAGGACTTCCTCACCAGTTTTCTACCATATCTTTCTGTGCCTGTCATAGACTTGTATGTTTATAGACAAAAATTATTATTTGAAATGTTCTCCATCCCAAATCATACACCTGATGATGACACTTCCCTGTGGCAGTCCTGTGCATTAAGGCTTCACTCACCAGTACTTGGCACAGAGCTGGTAGGAGGCAGCATGGTAGAGCAGCAGGGTGTTGCTGTGGTTGTCCAGGGTCCAGACTGCCTCCTCTCCCCACAGACTGAAGCTGGTGGTCATGGATACAATGGAGGACGGTGGGCTGTAGGGTTCCAGCCTTCGAACTGCCTGAAGACTCATACAGTCGATCACCAGCACACCCGGACCGTTGGAGTACCATAACTGACAAACACGTGGACAGGATAAACACAGGATGATGGAGTGTCAACTCAGTGTCCATAATGTGAAGACTTGGGTTTGACTGATGATCTGATGCTCTTTTACTTGGCAATATTCTACATGACTTATCAAACATGACGTAATGATCGATACATTTCTGACCCATTATCTGCTCACCTGGGAGCCGCTGCTGACCAGGGCCATGCTCATGACTGCGTAGGGTCTCTGCCTGGGATCGGAGTCCTTCAGACCAAACACTGTCTTGTTGAACGTGTGGGAACACAGGTAGGTGTCCCCCTCCAGAGGAAGGTCCTCCACCAAGCTGTACACTGCTACCAGGCCATCAGACATCCCAGCAAACACTCTGGCCAGGCTCTTAACAAGTAGAGAAGAGAAATATTTTTACATTTAGATTTGAATAATCAAATAATGAAAATAATTAAATGTTGTTTCCGAGGCTTGTTCACTCTTGGAGAGTCTGACGTTGTAGTGCTACACAATGAGGACTGGGACCTGTATTCACAAGACATCCTTAGTCAAAAAGCAGCTCCTGACTGGCTGAGTTAGCAGAAACTTGTAACACCATTCTCATTTAGGCTTCAGCAGTTTGACGTTTTTTTTATGTTCTTTGTGTTTCCCTACACAGTGTTTCCTTGCTGAGCCACAGCAGAGGGGTATGTCTTGGTAGTTGCATTGCCTAGAAAAACGTCAGCAATAAACCCACATACAACAACCAAGACAAATGCACAAAAATATACCAACTTGATTTGTCTACCTCAGATTATTAAAGTCTCATATCAGCTTCAGATTTGAATGCATTTCTGCACAGAATGTGGACAGCAGATTTTGTCTTTCATCTCATCTCTCTTAGTGTAGTTGCTCAAAGATCTTCTCACAGCCAGTATGGACAGAAGGTCCAACAGCAACTTCAATCAACTGCTGTTTTGATGATTTTATCAATAGGAGTAAACCGAATACTTGCAGCAAACATTGTGCAATAACAATTCATGCTTAAATTATATCACACCACCCTTCTAACATCTGGATTCCACCAGCTACACTTCAAACAGTACCCAGGGTGCACACCAGGTATGTGTAGATGGGTAACAGGACAGGAGGTCAGAGGTTAGAGAGGGAGCAGCAATACAGACCATAAAACAACTTTTCCAACAAAGGCATTGTTTGGTACCTGACTCTCACAGTCATGCTACTGGCAGTAGGATGTTTTAGGGCCATTCCAAGTGGCAGGTAAGCTATTAGCACACTGTTATTACTGGCTGTACTAAAACTGTGGACATCCCACTTGTCAGCTTCTCCATGCCTTCACTTTAATGAAAACTAATGCCAAGGAATTCAGAAGAGATTGAGACATCTTCATGCCAAATTTCACTGTTCAATCTAAATCATAGGCACTTGTTGACATGTTATGAGATAATTAGTGGCTTCTGTTGTGTAAATTTACACAAATTATCAATTTTAAGGAACAAATCAAACTGATTTGGGAAACAAATAACTAAATTATGTGCAGAAATGATTGCACATTTATCCCAAAAGCTGCAAAACTTGTAGAATTTTGGGTTCAGTCAGCCAACTTACATGGAATAGATTATTATGTTATGTAGAGTATGCACAGCATTATCTTTGGTGTCTAGGTTCTGACCTTGTTGCTTCTCACAAGGAAACATGGACTTCAGCACAGCAGGGAGTAGGGAGTGACGATACTAACTAGGGATGCACAACATTATCGGCATGTCATCGGTATTGTCCAATAAAAGCTCTAGAATGAAATATTGGCATCGGCCATTTCTGCCGATTATGAGAGGCCGATTTCTTGCATTCTCCTCTGCCGCGTGACTGTGCTTCCCCATATAATAGCAGAGGCTAGCTGGCTGTACTTCCCTCCAGCCATGCTGCGGCTACCGCTCCGCTAGCCTCTCAGCTAACGTTAGCCCTGGCTCTCCATGTGGATCCAACCAGAGCACTGAGCCCCAGTTTGTTATTCAAATTACAGTGGGAAGATGCAGTGAATCTGACGGGCAGCTTGAGTGAAGTGGAGCCTGCGGAGGAAACACTGGGACCGTCAGAGTGAAACAGTCCCTCGAAGAACTGCTATGTTTGGCTGCACAGATAGGAAACACTTTGGGTGACAGGATGTACCCATAGATGTACCACTCTGTTTGGAAAAAAAAAAATCTTCTCTTTTGGTTTATAACAGCATTTGGCAACCAGCGTATTAGGTGCATTATCGCCACATTCTGCTCCGGACTTTGGACCAGAGATTAAATCCTACACATTAATCCTGTCTGTCTAATAAACTCAAAGAAAACTCTACTGCTCCACTGACTTGGCAGGTTCATTAAAGTTTTAATGCTGAGCTCCTGAACTCCAGTCTTCCTAAGTTCTTCCTTCATATATTGTCTTTCTTGATCATACTTAGTACAATCTATGCTGGCATGCACAATAGTCTCCTCAGCCAGCTGGAAAAAAATATGTGTATGTATTGGTATTGGCATCAGCAATCTGCCATCGGCCACAATGAGTTGGAAATATCAGCATATCGGATATCGGCAAAAAATCCAATATTGTGCATCCCTAATACTATCTTCCTCGCTAGGGGAAGGTAAACAGAGCCTACAGGTGGATGCTGGGGTAGAGGTGGGGCTTTTGAAATGCTGTATGAACAGCAGCAACAACAGCAACAGCAACAGCAACAGCAGCAAGCAACAGCATAACTTGAGTGGTGTGGCAGAAGACATGCAGCAACGTGTGAGCAGAGCACTGACGGCTTCAGTGCACTGCCATGATTAAAAGGGTGCTTTGATTAGATGTTACAGTGAATAAACAGGTGACCTTCCAGTCACAAAAACCTGATTTTCTGCCTCAGAGTACTGAGGTGGTGGTGAATGACAGCACACTCATGTGTTTGTGTGTGTGTGTTATGTTGAGACATGGACTGACCTCCTCTCCTGCTGGAACAGGAAACAGGCAGGTGATGATGGCTGGACAGGAGAACTGTTTCTGCGGTTGACTGAGTGGACACATGTCCTTCAGACTGTAGATGAACACCTCCTGCTCCTATCATACAAACACACAAAGAAATTTTTTAACAATAATGAAAACAATTTCCTTCTATAAGGATGTTTCATCTAGAAACTTCCACCGTCACGATTCTTAAGGTTCACACTCTTTCAAAACCAGACTTCGAGATGTTCAGATAGATATCAATCTCATGTCTTTGTGACTCCATGACTAAAACTTCATGTATAAACAAAGACAGAAATATGGAGATGCATTATTTTCGTCAGATTTGTGCGATAAAGTGCATACTCATGGTTCTGTCTTATCAATCTCAGTCACTGTGGAGCTGGGAGCACGTGCATGAGCCTCATTTCCACTCCAATTAGCCATAAATAGATGTAGATGCATAATGTAATCAGCTGTTTGCCTTCTGCTCTAAATTGGAGCTGTCAGTGAAACAAAGGGAAATAAGAAAGGGAAATAAGAAGTGCAGTTTCACTGATTGTGTTGCATTGGTGAGGTTCTCCAACAGAGCCAATAATTCTTTGTCATCGTTTAGTGTAAAGAGCAGGGTGCTTTACTCTTATATCATCATAACTAAATGTGTCAGATTATAGAAACTTCTTATGGGTAAGTCCGCGTCAATTCATCACACTTTTGGACTGTATTGTCATAGATATTAATGAAAATTGGCATGCTGATTGGGTCATATAAGAAACCAGTGGAACCGAAATTGCACGTGTCTCAGACAACTATTAAGGGAGATGTGGGTTAACAAAGTTTGAACTAATTAGCGTGCCTCTGTGACTTTGACTTACCATATCTCCCTTAATATAGGTCATAAGAGAAATAGTTCTCATATTGTTTTAAAGCTCTTTTCCAGCTCTTTATTTTACTTTCTACCACGTTAACCCCAAAATTAATGGTAACACTGTTATGAGTAATTATTATCTTGGAAGTTAAATTTAAAAATAAAAACCTATTTTTTGCAGTCATCAACACCTCCAGAAAGTTTGGTCTTTGGTTTTTGAGTCGTTGCTGAGATGTCATTACTTATCTGAAGAGGAATCACATCACTAATTCTTACAATGTTGATGAACAGCAGTTATTTATCAGTGCATGGTCAGGCACATGCAAAATTACAATGCACTACTTTCTTGATGGGCTCCCAGGCCACTGGATAGTGTGCTAAAAGAAATACAACATTGGTGGAATCATGAATTTGAAGATAAATGTTAATTCAATTTAACTGCAAAAGTACTCTTACCTCACTGTTTGAATGTTGAGGTGGTAATGAAGTTAGGAAGCAGTGGCTACACTCTCAAATTGTGCTCCTTCAGAGCCTTTGATGCAGCAAGTGTGTCTTTGCTTGACATTGTGTATGTCCATCCTGTTGCTATCACAGGTTCAACTACCAGTAGCACATCCTGGTGGTCCATCACAAGTGTATCAGGGTGATATAGGAATGTGTACGATGGAGAGTAAGAGATTAAAGAGTATGGTCTAGACCTGCTCTATGTTGAAAGTGCCCTGAGATGACTTTTCTTGTGATTTGGCGCTATATAAATAAATTGAATTGAATTGAATTAAATTGAGATGGTCCATGACAATGCAGAAAGTTCAATCTCAATTCTGCAGTGCTGGGCATCATCTCTTCAACACATTCCAGCCACTACTCATTATCATATGCAACCGCAATGTAACCTTTGATGCTCACAAGGTCAAGTGATTCCTTATGTGAGCACACCCTTTCAATCCTGCTTTCCGAGTACGCTGAAAAGGGTCTGTCATCCACTTTCTCAGCTGACGATGGATGAAAACTATGTAATTTCAGAGTACTCTGAAAAAAGGGAGATATGGCGAGTCAAATCCACAGAGGCACGCTAATTAATTCAAACTCTGTTTCCCACATTTCCCTTAATAGCGATCCAAGACACGTGCAATTTTGGTTCCATGGGTTACTTATATGACCAAATCAGCATGCCAAGTTTCATTAATATCTATGACGATGCGGTCCAAAAGTGTGATAAATTGACCCGCACTTACCCATGTGTCTTTTCAGTCAGACATTATTTAAAAGGCACTTATCTGAGGATCAGTATTGCCCCTTTATGTTATCCCTTCACACTGTAATTTTTTTGGGAAGCTAAGGTATTCCAGGTTTTCCAGGAGGTGCACAAAACATGGTTCAAGCCATGGTGGCTATTCTCATCCTAAGTTTGTGGAAGAGTTGCCAGACAACAGGTGTACAGCCAAGTCATCTTACATGAACTATAAGCTGAACCATTACTGTGTTATGTAAATAGAAATCAAATAGAAAAGATATTTATTTGCATGAAAGTGGTGAATGTGATCTGGTGGTGTGTACCTCAGTGGCCATCCACAGGGTGTTACCCATCTTCATCTGACAGCTTATCTTGCTGCCTGGACAGGACATCCTCTTCACCTCTACCTGGCCCTTCTCCACATTCACCACACTGTAGTTCCTAAACAACACACACAACAATACACAGATATCACCACACACATGCTGTGATTCTAGCTGCTTTAGATAAACCCCCAGAAGACTGTACACTCACATTGTAGATTTAAAGGAAAAATCATTTTTTTGTTACAGCCTGGGTCTTACTTTCCTTGTTTTGCCATGTATTTGGTCATGTCATGATAACATTTTTATCACTTTCATTGCTGAGATGTGGTGATGCAGCAGCTCTGCTAGAACAGCTTCACCTGGGAGTGCATTAGAGTGACACAGCAACACACATTTTTATCTGAACTACTATGTTGGAAGCTTCTTCACTGACTCCTAGTTTTAGCTCTTCCTCTTCCCCCTCTTTCAGTTTACTGACAGTTTTCAAACAGGTAAATAGAGCATGCCTGCCCTCATCTGGTAAGGAGTGAGGTGCACCATCTTAGTGTGGGTGAAATACATCCTCTGCTCTTAGAGCAGAGGATGTATTTTAATGTATCTGTGTTAACATGGAGATTGTTTAAATAACTGGAGATGCTTTCTACAGCCAGTTCTCAGGTCCTAAGGTCTAGTGAGGGGCAGCGGGAGAATCGGGGGAGGGGAGGTAATGGGTTCTTGACACAGTGAAAGATTTAATGACAGGAGGAGGGTCTCTACAGGAGCCAGCAGCAGTCATAACACCACCTGTATGAAGGGATGGAAGCTGCTCTTATTGTACATAGATTAACCTGGAATCCTGCTGCCGCACACAGAAAACAATAGAGCTATTACATCGGACACCTAGGGGGCATTTCAGTCAAGAGTCTGTGTGTGGGATTACTGTGGTGTTTAAGTCAAGTCAAGTAAATTTTATTTATATAGTGCCAAATCACAACAGAAGTTATATCAGGGCACTTTTCACATAGAGCAGGTCTAGACTGTACTCTTTAATTTACAGAGATTCAGCATTCAATCATGAGCAAACACTTGGCAACAGCGGAAGGAAAAACAGCCCTTTAATGGGAAGAAAGCGCGAGCAGAACCCGGCTCTAGGTGGGCGGCCATCTGCCTTGACTGGTTGGGTTGAGAGAGAAAGAGGGAGGGGGAGACGGGACAGAGAGAAAGAGCGAAGCACAGCAACAATAATGATAACAATGACAACAATAATTAAAGCTGCAACTAGCGATGATTGGGCCCTTGCACCTTTGTGCACGTCGGGGTGCACCAAAGTTGAAGTGCGAGCAACACATGTTGTGGAGCAACAAGATGCAGCATTTACTAGAGGGCAACATACATGGATATACATTTCCCTGAATATTGGACATTGCATGTAGGAGACAGCTATCATTCCCTTTGTCCACAATGTGGTGCTAGAAAACAGGCACTAAATGTACATTATTTAGCCTTTTCCATACATGTGCTGGCTTGGCTTGACTTGGTTTGACTCGGTGTGTAAGCCCAGCACAGCAGAGATTTCCATCTCCATTAAAACAGGGCTACCCTCTTTAAGGTGAGTCTTTTAAGTGATGACATGCCTGTCTTGACTCAAATAGCAGCGGATTGTATACATCATGGCTGTGACTAATGGTCAAAGTCTCTGCTGTAAAATGGTGGATAGACAAATTTCATTTCCCATAAATTCTTTACAAAAAAAGTTCACCGTTATTTTGTTATTTAAAAACTTTTAATATGCAGCAGCAGCATCACAAAATGTTTTCATCTGCAGTAACTTAATACAGCTCTGATACGACTGAAAGCCATTAGGAAACAGTAAAATAAATCTTCAAACCACAGATATTCAGTTAGAAGCTACAAAAGTACTGAGAGAATGTCTAAAAACGTCTTTCTCTCTGGTCTTCAACACAGACGTGTTGAGACTCGCAACACAGCTTGTTTGAGGGGGGGAGAAGGGGGGGTTGTCATGGGTGGGTCGTGGTCAGCAAGACATATTGGTACCCCCTTTGAGGCGGGTCAGACACACTTTTGCTGGACTCTGGAGATGGCAAATCTCAGGCACAACTTGGCGCAGTAAAACTGGTACTGGAAATGCAAATCAACGTGGCATGGTTTGAGTCAGTGCAGCCAAAAGTGCCTATATTTTGCTGTATATCAAATGTACACCACACACTTTAAATTTCATGTAAATCAAAGGAATTTTGTCACATAAGGCTTGCTTCCTGTTGCCAGTAGATGGTGCTACACAAGTGGGTCATTAATGCAGCAATACAAATGGTGAAAGTCATCTGACATACATATGCATTGTCATGAATATCTGATGTTGCACAAAGGAGTTAAATACCACTTCCTGTGTCCTCCACTATGTGGTGCTAGAGAGCACCCACCAATTACATGTCAATTTGCCATATATTATGTGTAGACCACACCTTGTAAATTCCATGTAGATTGGATGTTGTTTGTCACATAACACTGTCTTACTGTTTTCTGTAGGTGGCGCTATGACTATGACACAATATTGACATGTAGATGTGTTCAGCTCTGGACTGGATGCATGATAAAAATTGTGGGCAGAATGGAAAAAGTCCAGTGGAGTTGCAACAACTTCCTGTTGCATTGTGAATTTATTGGCACGCCACGTCAAGGTCAGCATTCTGATAACTTTTTAGCGCACGTCTTAAGATGACACCAACCGAATTTGAAGTCAGTTGGGTCAAATCTGTAGGAAGACTTCCTTAAAATACAATGCCTGCAAACAGCAATAATTGCAAAGTTAATTCAAAGTGGCTGACTTCCTCTTGAACTTAGAGTATTGCTCCAAGAGGCTTTTTTGTGCATCTGGAAATGATAGATATGCCACCCAATTTTGTTAATCTACGTCAAATTTAAAGGTGAGGGCTTTGATTTTGAAATACTGTAGGGGGCACTATCGAGCCATGTTGCCACATCTCAGCCCAAGACCCATATCATTTGTCAAGTCACACCAGTTCTGATGGATGTGCAAACTTTCGTGAGTTTTTAAGCACCCCTAGCACCTCAAAAATGCTAAAAGTAGTAAGGGGGCGCTATAGAGCCAATGTGTCACACCCAATCCCATTTGTCATATCAAATCAAAATACTTACTAGTACAAACATACGTGCAAGTTTCTGCGCATCCTAAAGGCCTCAAATATGTTTGTAAAATGAAAAATGAAATTTTGTGCACAAATTTTCCTATCTGGTGAAAAAATTCCCCCCAAATTTTTTCTGGGTAGAATGATAAGAGAAATGATGCCTCTGAATTTCATGAAATTAACAGCGACTTTGTTCCAAAATGGCCACTGACTTCCTGTTGTTGTAGCTGGTGCTATGACTGTGACTCAATATTGATATGTAGATGGGTTCAGGCCTGGACATTTATCAAGCATATGACATTTGGAGCATATTGGATAAAGTCTAGTGGAGTTCCTGTTTCATGTTGAGACATGCAAATTGACCGGCACGCCATATCAAGGGCGTTCCACAAAAACTCATGATTTTGATTACGTTTCATTGCAAAGGTCTTAAGATGACACCCACCAAATTTGAAGTCGGTTGGTTCAAATCTCTAGGAGGAGTTCATTAAAATACAATGCCTTCAAATGGCAAAAACGGAGCGAAAATTGCAAAGTTGATTCAAAATGGCTGACTTCCTGTTGGACTTCGGATATGGCTTCAAGAAGCTTTTTTGTGCGTATGGAAATGATACATGTGCCAACCAAATTTCATTCACCTACACCAAATCTAAAGGGAGATTCTTCTAATTTGAAATTTTGTAGGGGGCACCCTTGAGCCATTTTGCCACACTCATGTCCAAGACACATAAAATATTAAACTAAAGTTTTCAAGCAAATTTAGTCCCTCAAAACTGTGTTTCTTTGGGGAAAAAAAAATCAAAGCTGCAAGCAGCGATGATCGGGCCCTCTCACCTTTGTATAATTCCAGGTGCGCCACAGTCAAAGTGCTTTTATTGCAGGCATGCAGATGGGTTCAGGACCGGGCTCTTATCGGACATTGCACAGAGGAGTTAAATATCACTTCCTGTGTCCACTATGTGGCGCTAGAGAACACCAACAATTATGTGTTGCTGTATATCATGTGTTGACCACAGCATGTAAATTTCATGTAAATCAGATGATGTTTTTCATATCAGCCTGACTTCCTGTTGTCAGTAGGTGGCCCTAATGCAGATGTGTTCTGGTCTGGACTCCAATCAAACATATGAAATGTGGGGCAGATTTGACAAAGTCCAGTGGAGTTACAACAACTTCCTTTTTCATGTTGAAACATGCAAATTTATGTGCACACCATGTCAAGGCCATTCCGTGAAAAGTCAAGATTTTGATAACTTTTCATCACAAAGGTCTTGAGATGACACCAAATTTGAGGTCAGTCAGGTCAAATCTGTAAGAGGAGTTTGTTCAAGTACAATGCCTGCAAATGGCAAAAACTGCACAAAAATTGCATGTGAAATTCAAAATGGCTTTTCTGTGCATCTGGACAAGATAAATGTGTCTACCAAGTTTCGTTCATCTACGTCATTTTTAAAGGTATGGGCTTTGACTTTGAAATATTCTAGGTGGCGCCCTTGAGTCATTTTACCACACCCAAGCCCAAGACCCATATCTGACATTTAAGTACCTCCCTTCTGACACATGTGTCAAGTTTTGTGAGTTTTCAAACATCCCGAGCCCCTCAAAAACAGCTTCCTGTTTCATGGCGAATAATGCATCACCATGGCAACAGCTTTTGATGAAAACTCAAAAGCTTCGCTACTTAGCATCATCAATGTCTTTCAACTTAGCTGACCAAATTTTAGGTGGATCTGGTTAACCTGCTAGGACTAGTTAGTAAAAGTATATGGCCTATAACTTCCTGTTGCAAGTAGGTGGCGCTATTACTGTGACTCAATATTGGCCTTCAGACTGGGACTGTTACCAAGTGTATGAAATTGTGGAAAGATCTGACCATGTGGAGTGGAGTTACAACAATTTCTTTTTCAACGGCAAAACAACCTTTACAATGTAGCATCAAGGTCTAAAGACTTTTCTGACCAAATTTGAGGTGGATATGTTCAACCTGCTAGGCAGAAATTGTAAAAGTACAGCACCTGTAACTTCGTTGGGCCCCTGGGACTTTCATGCTCAGGCCCTAAATATGACTAATGATGAAGCATCTGAGTGTGTGCTGTAAGATTTATATGTCTGCATGTATTGTATATGCACTCATAAAAAAGCTTTTGTGAAGGTAAAGAGAGCCTAAATACACCTTGAGATACTGAACTTCCAAATGAAAATCAGACACTTTTGTAGACCCCTCAAGTCCTGGGAGAAAGTCATCACTATAGGAAGGTCTTAGAAAAGTGAAGTCATCCTCCTCCCAGTTAATGATCAGGAGGATGAGGCTGGGCTGAGGGTAAACAGGTCACTACTGCCTAGACTGAAGGACTACGTGCTGTGTACAGCACATGAACCCTTAATATATTATTGTTGTAAGAATGAAGAAATACCTGCAACAATACTGCAATTCAATAAAAATCATCAGCATCAGTACAACTACACCAAATCATATTAAATGTGGATCACACTCACAAGACCAAATCTGATTTTTAATAAAACTATAATATCAGCTTATGTAAGACAGGGTTTGATCCTCAGAATCTGGATAAATCGAGTAATTTTCCCCTTCTGTCCAATTCAGTGACATTTCTTAGGTGAGCCAGACCTCTAAAAAATGAGACTGTAACATATTGATTACATCTTTTCTACCACAACAATCAAATGTTACATATTGAAAAAACCTGCACTCACATTAGGACATGTTTTTGAAGAAGGAAAAAAATCAAGGAATCATGCAATCAGCATTTTTTCATGCAATAACACAAATAAAAGCAGTTATTAGCAGACTAAAGAGTTGAAACCAACCTGTCTTCCTTGCCTCCATCCCAGAAGACAGCACTGTATCCCTGCAGCTGGGACAGGAAGAGCTGCGAGTGGCTATCACAGGACAACACATACCTGAGGCAGGGGAAGCTGGGCTCCTGCATCTGTTTCACACACTGCATGGCCACCGGCCTCTGCGGGTACACACTGAATGTCATTGAAATGGACTTAAACTGGTGGTGCAACAATTGTACCGCTAGTTCATAAAACAGAAACATTATTGCATCACACGTACCTCTGAGGGATATTTAATAGTCAAAACAATGTAGCAATACAACTGATATACAGTAGTAGTTCATCTATACTGTCCAGTGTATATTTGTTGGATTTTTCCCCAGTAGTATTTCAATTTGGAATGGTTAATTCCTGCTGCATGGCAGCCCCTGTATTATCTGCTAATACTACTGTCGTCTTTTGGAATACTGAAGACAGGAGCCTGCCAGCAAGGAGCTAAACTGGCAGTTTTCACTAACTGATACTGCTCACAAAGTCCCATGTGACATGGGCATGATCTCTCACAATCTTTCCACATGCAAACATGACCAGTTTTTATTTTTCGTTTGAACACAACACCAAGGTGCAGGTAATGACCTTGGGTCTTAGTATTGGTGGATGAGAATTTTTTCTAATGTCTTTTTATGGGTCTGTTAAGTAAATCAGTCTATTTCCTACAAAGCAGAGCAAACAGGGACCTGTTTAGATTGACTACTGTGTCGGCAAAAAAACTGACTTTTCATGGAAGATTTGCTGATGCTTTATTATTTCCCTACAAATTTATATTATTATTGTTTTGCCTTAAAGAGCGAAAAAAGCTTCCAGCTCTCTATATTTCAGGGTTTCTTCCAGAAAGGTTGTTAGGCCTGGTGTATACATGGTGTTCGGGCATTCACTGATTACATTACTTGCCCACTACCTACTGTTGTTTTGCTTTTTTTTATAGAAATAAAACCCATTTAGTTCATTTTCACATATTAGCACCCACGTTCATTGAATAAAAAACCCTTTGAAAAGAACTCTTTTGAAAAGACTTTGTAAAATACTAAGTGTGTTATTAATACTTAGTCGGATGACGGACATTACAATTATAAACTGAAAGTGTCTCTTCCGTGCCAATCCACAGAGTGAGATTTCTGTCCTCCCTCTTCTCCTCTGCTGTAAACACACATAGCTGTTAGTGAGCAGCTGCTATCATGTTTCCTTGGGTCTTGGTGCTTGTTTTCTACTGGGTGGCAAGCAAGACACAAGAACTTGGCTTGGGTCTTGAGGAGTTGTAGCATGTATTCACCGACAAATAGCCTGAACTGTACACACACTACACTGTTCACAGCTATACTGCTAACTTCATACTGTCTGCTCTGGTCGCCGCAGCCTCACCGTCACACACATGCTCTGTCTCGCTCAACTGTACACTCACTATGCACTGACCTATTCCTCAAATGAACTAAGCTACTTGTATAACATCTTAGTTTAGAGAACATCTTAAAACATATTTAAAGAAATTCCCCAATGCTTAGTTAGGCCTGGTGGGGCTCAACTCAGGCCTGGTGGGCCACTGAGCTTACAATACACTGGCGAAAACCCTGATATTTGAAAGCCACCAGGATCAACTAACTCAAAAACTGCTACACACATTATGGTGAGTTGTTTTAATAAGAAAACACTGCTTATTTTTCTTTTTCTTATATTTTTCTTTCCTTATTTGAACTTTGTGAGTGGATGCAAACAGAACAGAGCCGATCAATCCGGTTCCTTGCAGTGTTAACAAGCAGGGAGCCTCACCTTTTCAGGCTTGGTGTCCCAGCATTCTGTCAGCAGGCTGTGGAGGCAATAGAACTGAACCTCCTCTGGACTGCCCAGCACTGGCCGGATGCCTTTGGAGAGCTTCTTGGCTATCTGAAGCTGGTGGTGTCCCAATGCTGGCCTCTGCCCAGACAGCAGCTCATATAGCACCATACCATAGGAAAACATGTCCACCTTAAGGCAGTGATGATGGGAGAAAACACAGCAGGCATCAAGGTCAGGTTTCAGAGTTACATCTGAGGAGGTTATTAGGAGCAATATCACACATGAAATACACCTTGCCAATAGCCTTGGATTTAAATGAGTGTGTGGGTGGAGGTATGTTATGTAATGCATGTCAGGAATTTGGATACAATGGATAGTAAGTAAGTAAACTTACATCACGTCATTGAACAGTTTTCTCTGCTCGCTGACGTGCTGCGATAAGTTTATTGTGTCATTTCTGGTTGCCGACGGTGTTTACTGATAGCGTTTTTGCTGCTCTTAACTCAGTTAATTTTGCTATATTCTTCATTCCTGTGGATAATTACTCGTACATTAAAATTTAAGCTAGTTCTGCTCAAGCTCTCTCCTTCTTTTCTCACTAATCTCACAATTGTTAGTTACTAGTTAGCTTAGCAGCTAACTTACCTTAGCAGTTAGTGATGGCTTCTCTCTCTCCCTCACTCTCCTGCTCAGTGTGTCATATGTTTATCTATTCCTCTGCCTCCTTTAGTGATATAGTGAATAGGAGGTGCACTTTCGAAACGTGAAGTTAGCGTCACCAATGACCATAGTCAAATGTATTCCTGGGGCCAGAGGGGGTGACACAGAATCAAATTTAAAACTGCTGGCTACGGATAAATGTAAATATGGCTGACTTTTCTAGTAAACAAAAACCATGACAACCCAGAGTTGAGTCCAGGAGGCCGAGCTGCAGTCCTACATGCTTCTCTGTGCTTCCATTAGAGCAGTTACCCACCCAAAACCACATAGAAACTGTGTCTGTCCCCTGACCACTTAAATCAATTAAATCTAAAGTAAACAGAAGAGGATTCATCCATAAAAATCTAACAAAAATTAACACCTCTGCAATAGTACAACAAAATAGGAGAACTTAATATGGACTCTTAAACATTAGATCTCACCTAAAGCCGTAGTAGTAAACGATCTAATCTCAGATTATCATATTGCTTTATTTTGACTTACTGAAACCTGGGTGTGTCATGAAGAATATGTTAGCCTAAATGAATCCACTCCTCCCAGTCATAATGATACTCAAATTGCTCGAGACACCAGCCAAGGGGGTGGAGTTGCAGCCATTTTCAACTCAAGCCTAATAATCAACCCTAGACCTGAATTGAATTATACTTCATTTGAAAGCCTTGTTCTTAGTCTTTCACACTCAACCTGGAAAACTTTACAGTACTTAGTACAGATAAAGTAATTATAGTAGGTGACTTAAATATTCATGTGGATGTTGATAATGATAGTCTTAGCACTGTGTTTATCTCATTATTAGGCTCAACTGGCTTCTTTCAGAGTGTAAATAAACCCACTCACTGTATGAACTATACCCTAGACTGTGTTCTGACTTATGGCATCAAAATTGAACATTTAATAGTTTTTCCACAAAATCCAATTTTATCAAACCATTACTTAATATATTTTGAATTCCTATCTCTGGACTATACACCATTAGACAAAGATATCTTCACTTCATGTCTATCTGATAGTGCTGTAGCTAAATTTAAGGAAGCAATTCCATCAGTACTGAATTCAATGTCATGTCTCAATACAACAGAGGACTCTTATGCTAATTTTAGTCCCTCCTAAATTGATAATCTTGTTGATAGTGCCACAGGCTCATTGCGAATGACACTCGACTCCATCATCCCTTTAAAAAGGAAGATAATAAAACATAAGAGGTTAGCTCCATGGTATAACTCCCAAACCCACAAATTAAAGTAAACATCGTGAAAATTTTAAAGGACATGGTGTTCCACCAAACTGGAAACATCTCACTTAGTCTGGCAAGATAGTCTTAAAACATACAGAAAAGCGCTCTGTAATGCCACAGCCGCGCATTACTCATTAATAATAGAGGAGAATAAAAACAGCCCTAGGTTCCTTTTCAGCACTTTGGCCAGGCTGACAAAGAGTCATAATTCTATTGATCCATGTGTTCCTATAGCTCTCAGTAGTTACGACTTCATGAACGTCTTTAATGATAAAATTCTAACTATTAAAGACAAAATTCATCACCTCCTGCCCTCAAAAGGCACTGATTTATCTACAAACACAGGAACCTTAGAAATTGACCTTCATGTACTAACTTCAACAATTTCTTAATTTAAACCATCAACCTGTCTCTTGGACTCCATCCCAATTAGGCTGCGTAAAGAAGTCTTACCCTTAGTTAGCACCTCTTTACTAGATATCATCAATCTGTCTTTAGTAACAGGCTATATACCATAGTCCTTTAAAGTAGCTGTAATTAAACCCTTTCTTAAAAAGTCTACTCTACTACTCTAAGATCCTTGAGAAAGCAATAGCCAATCAGTTACGTAACTTTCTACATAACATTAGTTGATTTGGGGATTTTCAGTCAGGATTTAGAGTGCATCATAGTACAGAGACAGCACTGGTGAAAGTTAAAAGTAATTTCCTAATTGCATCAGACAAAGGACTTTTCTCTTTACTTGTCTTGTTAGATCTTAGTGCTGCATTTGACACCATTGATCATCACATCCTATTACAGAGACTAAAACATTTAATTGGCATAAAAGGAACTACATTAAGCTGGTTTAAATCCTATTTATCAGATAAATTTCAGTCTGTAAACGATGAATCCTTCATGCACACAAAAGTTAGACATGGAGTTCCACAAGGTTCTGTGCTTGGACCAATAATATTCACCTTATATATGCTTCCTTTAGGTAATATTATTCTGAAACACTCTATAAATTTTCATTATGCAGAAGATACCCAATTATATTTATCAGTGAAGCCAGATGAAACCAATCAGTTAACTAAACTCCAAGCACGCTTTAAGGATATAAAGACCTGGATGACCTGCAATTTTCTGCTACTAAACTCAGACAAAACTGAAGTTATTGTGCTTGGCCCTAAACACCTTAGAAACACATTATCTAATGATATAGCTACCCTAGATGGCATTGCCCTGGCCTCCAGCACGACCATAAGGAATCTGGGAGTTATCTTTGATCAGGATATGTCCTTTAACTGCCATATAAAACAAATTCCAAGGACTGCCTTTTTTCACTCATGTAATATTGCAAAAATCAGGCACATCCTGTCTCAAAAAGATGCAGAAAAACTAGTCCACGCATTTTTTACTTCTAGGCTGGATTACTGCAATTCTTTATTATAAGGCTGCCCTAAGAAGTCTCTAAAGACTCTCCAGCTGCTCCAGAATGCAGCTGCATGTGTACTGACAAAAACTAGGAAGAGAGATCATATTTCTCCCATTTTAGCTTCACTGCATTGGCTTCCTGTAAAATCCAGAATATAATTTAAAATCCTTCTCCTCACCCACAAAGCCCTTAATGGTCAGGCACCATCATATCTTAAAGAGCTCATAGTACCCTATTATGCCACTAGAACACTGCGCTCCCAGAATGCATGCTTACTTGTGGTTCCTACAGTCTCCAAAAGTAGAATGGAAGGCAGAGCCTTCAGCTATCAGGCTCCTCTCTTGTGGGACCATCTTCCAGATTCCATCCGGGGTGCAGGCACCCTCACTATATGTAAGAGTAGGCTTAAAACTTTCCTTTTTGATAAAGTTTATGGTTAGGGCCAGCCAGGCTCGCTTTAGACCAGCCCTTAGTTATGCTGCTATACGCCTAGACTGCCGGGGGACTTCCCATGATGCACTGATCCTGTCTTCTCCTCCTCCTCTCCATTTGCATGCATTCATGTACCATAATGCTTGTTACTAACTTGGCTTCTTCCCCAGAGTTTTTGTGCTTTCCCGTCTCACGGGAAAATCCAGAGTCAGGGTTGTGGACATCAAGAGGCATAGCTGCGGGGATGGTGGAGTGGTCCTGTGGGTTTCCTGCCTTGACACCTTCTCCTACTATTATTGCAATTATTATTACTAGTCATATCTCAGTGTTTCCCCTGTATTCATTCAGTGCACTGCCGCTGCAAAATTATGAGCGCCACTGCTAAAATTTCAGACGATCATTAATATCAACGGGCTACTAATGATTTTCACTTGCACACTGTACGAGCACAATAACACCCTACGTCATTGTGGATTTTTTTTAGTTATCCTCCCTCTCTTCGTTCTTCAAAAGACATCTACATGAAAGGTACAAGAGTAGTGTAGCTCTGTTAAGGAATAAGTCTTTGCATGTATGTCTGTAAATGTGCGTGTGTAGTTGCTCGGGTGCAGAGAGCGAGCAGCAGAAATGTGACGTGAATGTGAGCAGAGCAGAGGAAAAGTTTAGCAGTAAGTTGTCAATCTGGCAGTAAATGTACAGTACAGGCTGTGTGTCAATTAATAAATGCTGCAGCTCCTCGAGTCAAAGAAAATACTCATCTATTGAAGGGGGTTAGCCCAGAAGTTAGCAACAACTTTATGAGGCTCACTTAAGGAGGACTGACTTTTAAGGTGGACCAGCAATTCTCAGTGTGTCAATCTCAGATATGTCTCTCAATGATTGACACATACTCCACAGACACAACTCTGGCTTATCCTGGCCTCCTCTTATCCTCTGCAGCTCATTCATCTCATCCTTGAAACTCATCTGAAGACAAAAATACCTGAGTGGATTCCTGTCTCTGACTGGTCACAGATAGTGAGTGGGGGACTCGGCCCTTGTGAGAATTCCCAGAAAAACTGTAGAGACACAATGCCAAAAGCACTCAACTACTTCTGTGGTGACATCATTTAGTAGTGACTCCAGATATGCTTGAGGTCTGTGGTATGCTATGGCATCACAGGGGCTATGGAAAACAAAGGCATAATAATATAAGGAGAGAGTCTTACTGGCCTCAATTTGACTAGTCTAGAACATTTTTCACTCTATATTTGTCTACGGTTTTTATCCTCACCAGAAGAAAACAGACACTACAGCATATCCATCCTTGTTGAATTGCATATCTGAAATTCATGTACCTAAAACCTTGACAAGGCGGCAATAGAGCCAGTTGCATATTTCCTCCCAACACATTAACACAGACGCTATATCAGTGCCACTGTGGGCGGCTTATGGGGTGGCATCTACAAATTGGAAGATTGGCGGTATGATTCCTGGCTCCTCCAGTCCGCATGTCGATGTGTCCTTGGGCAAGACACTTAACCCCAATGGCTGTGCCATCAGTGTGTGAATGTGTGTGAATGATTAGATTTCCTCTGATGGGCAGGTTGGGACCTTGCATGGTAGCCTCTGTACCCATTCAGCGTATGAATGTGTGTGAATGGGTGAATATGATTCGTAGTGTAAAAAGTGCTTTGAGTAGTTAGAAGACTAGAAAGGCGCTATACAAGTACAGTCCATTTACCATTTACTGAAACCACAAACACCCCAATGAATATAGACTTGAAAATCATCCCCTTTTTAAGGTCACTGTGATCAGAAAGTTTTTAACAAGATTAGACACTATTCACAAACTATTTAAAAAAATTGACAGTCTGAAAGTGAAACAAATATTACAGCATTAAACTGTAAATGTATTTGATAAAACCAGACCTTTCTACTAACCAAGACCTGGGCTGGGTCCAAATTATGGTAAAATTATGGAGTCTAGGTACAATTGTGTTGTATTGCAACAGGTCTCAAGTGTGTGTATCAATATGTCTAATACCCGGATGAATCTGAGAAGACTCTCTTATCTTTTACAGTGTAGTCACACTATGAGGGGAACTCATGGCCAGTGGGCAGGAGGAATAATAACAGCAATCAGTGACTTTTTCAACACACATATAGCTTGTGAGTATGGTATTAAGATTCACTTGAAACAATCCAGAACTTTTAACTAGTTTCTGAGCTTTAAATTAAGCCCTACTGAGCAGCAGCAGTAAAAAAGTGATCATGTGATATGCACTCAGCCAATCATAGGATTCACATGTTGTTTCGACTCTCATGTTACCTTTATTTCACAACAACATTAACAAATTAAAACCCCTCCTGTATTCAAAGAACCAAGTTATCTGGATGATATTTAACAGGATTATTTTAGCTAGTTGACATTATGTTAACCTATATTAGTTAAACCAGGTTTGAAGAGTAAAGCCGTGGTAGCACATTAAGGGAAGTGCAGATTATATTATATAATATAACCTCAGAAAGTCTTTTCATCTAATAGGAAAAATCTGTTATCAAACACTGTTTTTACACAGACTACACTTCATTACATTATAGTTACAATAAAACAAGCCATGTTGTAACAGCTTTCTAGCAGTGTTACTGTATATTGCCCAGATCCTCAACTGACAAATACTTACACATGTTCCATTTCTTGCCAAGATAGTTGCAGCTGGCAAGCACGTCAACAGCCAGGAAGCTGCTTTCATTTATTTTTATTATTTTCATTATTTTCTTAATTCCTTTTCCACTCTCCACTACCATCATTTATTCTCTTTACTCTTTACCCTTGTCTGCATCTCAATAGAATAGTTCAACCTCATCAAAAAATGAAATTAATGCCCAGGAGAGGGGTGAAGGCATGATTGGCTGGGGCCAGCAGACTCTGTGGGTGATGAACAGAGGTAAAGGCCTGCAGAGATTTCTCTCTATTCTTTGAAAGGTTTCTCTATAATAGCCGGGGCTGGTAAGCAAGTAAGTCGGCAAGTAAGACTATGGGTACATCCCAAGTCTCTTATTTTAAATTTCCTCGCTCCTTGCTTGAACCGGAAGTCATTCTGGTCCACCATTTTGACAAGTGTCCCGAGTCTCTTATTTCTGCTCCAAGGTGCGAGGAGCGAGGAGGGATCTCTGAGGAGCTATGAGCGAGAGCAGGCTTCATGGAAGTCTTTTACGGGCCAACATGCCCCCTTATTGGATGTCAGTTATTGATTGGACACTGCAACTGATCGGACTGATCTGATACATCACAATGTCACAATGCAGTTTCATACCGGAGTGGAGGCAGATTACAGATTAGACTCAAGTGTATCACTCCCGAGTATTATATGTGTTTTTTGATTCATCATCTAGTTAAAATTCTGTACTAATTGTTGGTGTGATCAACATAAGAACCATAAACAACTTTCTTCATTAATTAGAAAGATTTTTCTTCTCATGATCTGTTATTTCCTCCATTAACTGTTATTACGGATCAAATTAAAGTCAGGGAGAGTCTGTCTGTCAGCAAGAAACCCATTTTAAACACATTTATATTTTACATCATTTGTTGTCATATCCCTCCAGTCACATGTGAGGATGAAAATTCCTGAGTGTTGGGTTTGATATGAGTTACATCATTTCAATTGTCCCTTAAACATTTAGCCTAATAAACTATTTTCATTGTTCAAAAGACACTCTTATTCCGGGTTACTAAATAATGAAATCACAATCAGAATATCAGACTAAAAAAAATAATAAATAATATGAACACATTCTGCCAGTAGAAATGGTTCATGTGCCTTTGGGCAGGACACAGTACACAGTATCAATACAGAATGCAAGTTTTTAATTCATGTGTAGGTGTTTGTTAAACAGGAGAGAAAACACTGCTGCTCTGTCAATGATAACCGCACCTTTACTAGTATTAGCACAGTGTAAATGTGTGCAGACACAAACTCAAAAGTCTCTACAGCTGTTAAAGCCAACTGACAGCTGATCAGCTGTTAAAACTGACTGATAGCTGATCAGCTGTGATCAGCTGCCGGCATCATCAGAAACGGACCTTGCTTCACGTGATGCTTCAGAGGAAAGGACGTCTCATGTCTCTAATAACAAATTTCCTCATTTCCTCTCTCCTATCTTGGTTTCCTTGTGTCTCTCTGTGCATCCACAGTGGGAGAGACTAAGATGCAAGGAAGGACGCAAGTGACGGAAACGTGGATGAAATTTAGGACACTTGGGATGCACCCAGTAAACAAGTAAGCCAGTAAACAAGTAAGTAAGGAAGTAAGCCAGTAAGTAAGCAAGTAAGACAGTAAGCAAGTAAACAAGTAAGTAAGTAAGATCTTAAGCAAGAAGGTAAGTCAGTCAGTAATTAAGTCAGTAAGTACATTTTTGTGGAGGCACAACAACCAGCGCAAGCAGCATTACAAATATTTGGTGTTTTCCTAAGCACGAAATTGCCCATCTGTGTGGAATTTTGGTGAAAACTGTGCATAGGTTGGAGGAGAGGAACAAACAGGTGGGAGGTTCATGCAAATGAAGCACAGCAAAGCAAGTCACATTATCCTCTGATCAATATTCACCTTCATCTAGTCCTTTTGCACTTTGTGCTGCAAAAGCGCTTGTGGGCTCAAGACCTACCACCTTGTACTTGTAGCACTTGTGCAGTTAAAATAGTCTGTAAAGCTAGTTATGCTCTGAGTATGTTACATTAACTGATGCAATGATCAGTCGATTAACCGATTTAGTCAACTAAAAAAAAGTTAAACAACAACAATTTTATAAATTGACTCATCATTTAGGTTATTTAACAATTATTGAAGATGTCTAACTCTGGTTCCCTCCTCTCCAATGTAAGGAGGTGATATGATGAGATATCTCTGAATATCAAAGATTAATCAATAATGAGTAAGAGTAATTCTTAGCTGCAGTTGCAGACCAAGTCCTAGCCCTTATCCATGCTAGGTTCTGATATCGAACCTTGGTACTTTTATGGTACAGACTGGAATGTGTTTGTCAAGAACCAACCGATGCTAGCATCAAATGTCTTTTCAGATTTTTGTTTGATCAGATATTTCCTGATTTTTATCAAATCTTGCCGATTTTAGGCTATTTTATAAATGAAAACTTTTATTGCTGCTTGCATTTAGACAACTTTTAACATTTGAGAACCCTGGCTTCTTTGTTAGATAAAAAAAGTGTTTTGTAGAAATACATGTTTATATTCTACAAAGTAAGGTATTGAAAAAGGTATTGAAAAATTTCAATGATACTAAGTCCTAGATTGCAATCAGTTTTTGTGCGGATGCAAAGGTAGTCACTAGTGCAGCTATGGTAAAACCTGCATGCTTTCCTTCCTCCTTTCCCATTAAAGCAAACATATGGCACTAATCAGACAGTAAGGCAACATGCTACAGGGAGGAAGTAGCCAGTCAAAACAATCATCCCGCTAACTGTAAATCATCTGCAGCGACATATAAAATAAACATTAAGGCATGTGCAACTCTTTCACTCCTAACACTTTCCACCCAAACAGAAAACCACAGGTCAGCAGATCAGAGTCCAGATGAATTTCTACTGCAGTATGGGACTCCCCCATGCTGTGCAATACAGTATACTGCAGTTAGTGGATCAAACAACTTTAAGCACTTAGGTGATCTCCTCCTATTATTTGTTCAACATGTGTCCCACTTTAAGAACAAGTGCCTCTATTAAGACCTTAAGATATGGTGGCCATAACAGACATTCCTTTGGGAATAAACCCCTCTCGAGTTTGTTTTGAGAAAATCCTTCCTTCAGTTTGGAATGCAGACCATGAGAGGCATGAACATAAACTAAATAAAACGTCTCATGGAGGAGAGGGCCATCATTAATATTTTGTCACTAATATCAAACAGGATGTCCACCATCTCAACCACGGTCTCATCTGGGTCATGTATATATATAATAAGATATATAATATATAATAACATATAAAGAAACACAATGATTTTGATATTATTTATAATTATATTACATTCATTTGGCAGGGGCATTTGTTCAAAGCCACATAGAAATATGTGAATTCAAACTGTACGAGGAAAACTAATGCAGCATCCAAAGTGCAAAAAGGTTCATCTGCTGGGAAGCATGAATGTGTTGAGTAAATTTCACGGCAATCTGCCTATTATGGTATGACATTTTATGTGTACAAATGGTATATACATGTTTTAGTCTGATCATGGTGTTAGAGGAAAGAACAGGGATTCATTAATTCATTTATTATATTCTGATATTAAACAATAGTCAATAATACAGTCAATAAAAAACTAAGTAAGTAAGTAACAGCGTCCTGCATCTCAATATTGACTCTGTATTAATATGCTACTTCATATCTCTGTATTGTAACATACATCTCCCTGTGTTTTATATATATTATATATATATTATTATATATAAGACACTAGTTCCCAAATAGCCACCATTACATTGGTATTTTCAGACCATCATTGACATCAAACATTGACATTAAAGCAGAAACCTTGTATCGATGTAATCTTTAATACTGGCCAACAATAAGCAGTATAGCTTAGCTCAGTCACTGCAGGTCTGAATATTCCTCAGCCTTACATATTCCACATATGGTTAACTCTATCTCAATCTATGAAAACTCAGTCCAGCACCTTGCTGTACAGGACACATTATTACATATTTGCTTGAATGTATAGTGGCACTATTATAGTAAGAACATGGGTCTGGTAATTTTACTCTTGTTGATTATTTAAAAAAAAGATGTTTTTCATTAATTAAGTTTGGAATAAAAGTGCTAAATAAATCCAGCGATTTACCTTCCTCATTGTATATCCTTATCTTTTTTGTTTTGTGATTTCTTTGACCAGGCTGCTGTAACACTATAATTAAGCAATATTGCACTTTAGTGATGTGGTCAGGAATGAGGCGCATCACTGTCATGCCAACGATGATGATAAAGCACACCCTTGAGTGTAATATTGAGATATTTTTTTTTGCTAGTGTTATATCTGTTTCCATGGAAATACATGGGGTATGACTAATACCTGGAAAACAATCACTCGGGTCAGTAGACTCCTATGTAATGAAACCAGTTTACTACTCCAGCAAGTAGGCTGACCCCTAGTAACAACCGAGCAACAGAGATGATTTCTAATCCCTGTTGAGTCAGGTAGCCAAATTGAGCTAATGCTTTCAAGAGATTGTGGGATTTCCCAAACTGAATAAATACCACACATATAAACACAAATCTGCTTTGGAAGCTCAATCTTGTAACAAAGATATCTGCTGAAAAAAATTATTTTTCCATGGACAGATTTAACTACTACGTCCGTAGCTACTACTACTTCACAGACATTTTTAAGCTAGTAGCTCTGTGTCACTGTCTCACCACCACAGCTGATGGAGGATGCCAGAGTGGGAGCTGAGATATACTCTCACCTGACGGGAAAATGGTCAAGTCTTGTTGTGTATGGGGGTGCCAGGTAATGATAAAGAGTGGAGAAGGGTTTGGGTTTTTCAGTGTGCGTGTGTGTGTGTGTAACTCGTCTCACAGTTTCAGAGTTCAATCCACTTGGAAAAAGGATCTGTTTTGTTTTCACTACGACCCCAAATCAGTTCAGTTCAATCCAATTTCACAAACATAAAAGAAAGACAACTCAAAAGTCCGCTCTGGGTTTTACTGCTAATCCCCACAACACAAAACAAACCAACAACGCTAGCAAAGCAACATAGTACTTAAAATAAGCACAGCAGGAACATCAGATAGGTTGGGCCACCGAGTTTAACTATATTCAAACATTACACTTATGGCTGACAACAGAAATAAACAAGTTGCCAAGTTCACATATCTCCACAACTCAAATCAACTGCCAGTTGTCTACCCAGAAGTGATCGTTAGCGCAACATCACGGTGTATAGTTCTAATGAATAGTGGAGTAATATTTTTAGTTTGAGCTTGGCTAGGTGTGCTGTCATGCTGATTTGATCACGTTCTAAATGCAGTGTTTCCCCTATAATTATACAGGCCTGGGCCACGAGGCCAACAAGAACCCTTGCCAGGCCAAAAAAATATTTTTTTCAATGCCAATAATAACGTCAAATATCCATTCATTTGGAAATCAATAGTGTTTGGGAGCCTCTGTGCAGTGCTGTTCCTAAACGTGAGTTAACCTCTGTGTCGTTGCCTGGGAAACTGTTGATAGTGTACCTCCTTTTAAGGAAAAGGGCAGTGTGTATTTTGCACACATAGCATGAGAGGTTACGTGAGAAAGCCAGCGGCAGGAAAGTCATGGTGAATGCGAGCAGAGCAGAGGAATAGATTAATAGTAAGTTGTCAATCTGGCAGTACATGTATAGTACAGTGCACAGTATGTCAATTAATAAATGCTGCAGCTTGTCAAGACCAAGAAAAGTCACGTCTGTTGTTCCCCCAACTGCTGGAAAATGAAGAGGGTTAGCTCCAAAGTTAGCAATAATGGGTTAGCGTAACCTGCAGATGCTAAACAGAGAAATAGAGAATGGAGAAATGTGTGGTTGCCGAGTCTCCTGAGTTTTATTCTGCGCACAGTACCTTCTCGTCATATACGATGCCTGGTCGGATCTCAGGAGCCTGGTAACCCGGTGTGCCCTCAACCCCCAATGCCCCCTCATGGAAGGATTGTCGTGAAATGCCATAATCAGACAGTTTAATGTTGACTGGATCCTTAACCTGCAATGAGGCAAGCTGAATTACTATTTATGATTAAAACAGTAAGTCTGCCTGGTGTCATGGCTTTGTGGAAATTCACATACAGACCTCCAGAGACCACACCAGGATGTTGTCAGATTTGAGGTCACAGAAGATGATGCTCTTTCTGTGAAGGTATGCCAGCCCTGCTGCTATTTGATAAGCTACTCTGAATGTTAACATGTGACCAAGGGGCATGTACCTGGAGCCTGCAAAGACAAAGCATAGCTTCATGTTCTATGAACACACAGAAATACAGGGTTCGACACCAACCTCAAGTGGGATATCACATGAAGAAGATCCTAATACATGCCTTTGCCTTTATGCTTCTCCTCCAGCACAGTGTTGAGGCTGCCCAGGGGGGCTAACTGCAGGGCGAAGCAGAGTGGATGGATGCTGATGCCTACCAGGGAGACAATGCAGGGATGCTGCAGAGAGTGCAACATACTGGCCTCCTGGCGAAATTCAGAGAAGCTTCGACAAGCATCAGCTGACTGCAGGTGTTTCACCATGGTGTCTGAGGCAAAGAAAAGAGGAACGAGTGCACCATGGTTAAAACTTACTGTCAAATGGGATAAGCAGAGCCTAGGTCTGTGCCCACAAGGGATGCTCCAGGAGCTCATATTGAGCTTCTCAAGTCTATATTCTCTACTCCATCTGTGTCTTCCTTTTGCTATCCACAACTGTGGTGGCTCATGTGTCTCTGTGTAAATATGACATGGGAAATGATGGAGAGGTGAAATCAAGTTGACAGTTCAGTAAAATTTCAAATTGTAGTTGCATTTAATGTCAAAAATGCAAATGTAGTAAAAAAGGTCCATTGACAGTCATGTCAAGAGAAGCAAAGGTGTAACTAATAGCATGAATGATGGCTCTGTCTGTTTACAGTAGGTGACCTAAAAAGCCATCGCAGTGCACCTGACTGTACAATACAATAATTCCCTGTCACTGGAACAGGGTTGCATACACAAGAAGGAGAGACACTGCAAAGAACAGTTAGATAAAGATAGTTTTTAATTTTTTAATTCCACCACCAGTATAGGTTACATGTCTATGTAATACAAATAAGGCTGCCAAATCTTTAAGAAGGAGTTATATGCATTTTATAGTCTATAGGAGATCTTTTCAAAAGGGACACAGATGTTCATTTCAATGGGGGACAGAGGGGAATCCGACTTCCAAGTAATTGTTCTATATTTTCTGACAACACATAAAGCCATTTTTAAATACATTTTCATATTTTAATTTCATAAATTATAGATTTCTGGAACTTCCGGGGTGTGGGGAAGGAAGTTGTAGTGTATCAATCTGTATCTAGCTTGACACAAGTCTGACCAAGTCAGAGTAACAAGTATGAAATATTTTAAATTCCTAAATCAAATCAAATCAAACAAATAAATTATGTATGCATTTAGTGTCATAATTAAATGAAAAATATATATTATATGATAATCATTTAGCCTTTTGTCTTTAATTACTGAATGAATGGTTTTGATTGTGACATGAATTTTCCATGCAAGTACTATTAATACTTGTAGTAGTATTGTGTAATACTGGCTTTTAGTGTGCAGTTGATCTAAATGCTGTCTCAGGAGCTCATCTTAAAAAGTCAAAAAAATCTGGATTGCATTAGTGTTGACAAAAAATGTTGTCCATGAACAGCTTCCAAAATATCAAAACCCTTCAAACCAGACATGTACTGTAATTAAAAAGAAGAACATGCTTGTGTACCTGTGCCACTGCTGATGATGGTCTGCTGTCGACACTTTTTGAAGTGGAAGCATTTGACAGCCACCGGCTGGTCACAGTATCGGGCTCGGTAGATGATAGTCCCACTGCCACCCTGGCCAAGGATGTTACTCTCTTCCTCAGAGTACTTCAGCTGTGTCCTCTCCAAAAAGAGCCTAACACACACACGTGCACACGCACACAGACACACACACACACACACACAGGCTCTTGTTTATCATTAAGTCCCAAACCTGGAACAGACATTTTGGGTAACCCAGAGTCAGGTGAGGAGATTCAGTCAATTTCATGTCTGTGGGTCCAGCACACAATAGATCCCGGACATGTTTAGCCTAGCTTAGCACAGGAATGGAAGCAGGGGGAAACCGCTAGCCTAGCTCCATCAAGAGTGAATGACCATGCCATCCCAAAACTCCAAAGTTGTTTTATTTACACTGTATCTTGTATATTTTCACTTTTAGACAAAGAAAACAAGACATTGTGGTTTTACAACAGTTAGATTTGGAGGTCATTTCTGCTGGGTGCAGGGACAGCACTCTCGATTTCAATAGTCCTGTTCAAAGGCTTGACATGCCCCAGGCCTATCTCTGCACAGAGATGAAACCCCAAAATGTCAGTTCCTTGGACCTTATTCTCACCCCTGCAGACTGAAAGGTCAAGAAATACAAGCAGTCTTGATCTGACAGGTTGGAAACAAACCTCTGTTGTAAACATCCATCACTGTTTACAGACCCACTTCCCCCTTCAGCTTTGATCTGCTGTACTCACTGTAATTGTGTATACATAGTTTTCTTGTACTTTCCTGATTACTAACAACATTTCAGGTGCACTCACTTTCAGTCTGATTTCCAAATTAAGTGGTTCAGATCATCTGGATAAACTGTTTGTCTGTTTGTTTACAACCTGTCTAATCATCTGACTGTGCTCCCAGATCCCAGTTATTAATTTGATGAGTATTGTAAGCCTCAGGTAACCAGCTGGAAGCAGATGGGTTGTGCATTTAGGCTGCGGGGGTAGGGGCCATAGCGACCCGCAGTGAGAAAGTTGAACCAGAATTAACTTTTGGAGAAATGCAACCTATAACTCTGCGGTGGCCAATCACAGCTGGTGATCAGACTGATAAGAGCTGTAACCCTGCAATGGGGGAGGACAAAACATTACTAGGAAAAGGGGGGGCATTCCTCTTCATTTGATAACGTTAAAAATAACGTTAAGCTTTGCTGTTGTCTCCCCAACTCATTTTAAAAAAGACGAGAGAAAGATAGAGAGAGAGAGAGAGAGAGAGAGAGAGAGAGAGAGAGAGAGAGAGAGAGAGAGAGAGAGAGAGAGAGAGAGAGAGAGAGAGAGAGAGAGAGTGGCTGAAGAGAGTGAGCAGTGGTAGTGAGAAAGATGAATGAGAGGAATAAAATGTTGGTGTCCGGCCTGGGTTCTTCACATAGAAATCAGTCCACAGGCAACCGGGTTGCAACTGTTACAGGCAACCGAGAGAGTTGGGGAAGGTCTCATTTTTTAAGTTACGTTACAACCCACTCTTCACTCATTGGCAAGAAAAAATTATTAACACATGTAAATTGCTTACACCATCATCTTAAAAATGTAACAAGAATGATGTCATAGTTTTCATATCAGAACCAGCCACATTGCTTCCTCAAGTTCTCCACTGCATTGAACAATTTGGTACTGTTTCTGGTTACAAAGTAAATACTAGCATGAGTGAACTGTTCCCTCTAAATGTTGCTGTCAAGGATCTCCCTCCCTAAGCTGCTCCATTCAAACTAGCTAAAATGAATTTGAAAAACTTGGAGTCATAATTGCATGAAAAATTTTAGAACTCTACTCCTGAGTGCGCTAGATTTAACTTCATGCATTGATCCTCCCTCCCCTGTCTCTTGCAGGTCGCATTAACTCAGTAAAAATGAATGTATTGCCCAAGTTTCTCTGTCTCTTTCAGGTGATCCCAATCTTTATTCCCAAGTCCTTTTTTAAAATCTTAGACCAAGCCATTACTACCCCTTTTAGGATATGAAAGACACTTTTATAGATGCCAAAAGCATTAGGGGGACTTGGCCCTTCTGAACTTCCAAGTATATTATTGGGCAGCAAATATATACAACATCCTGCACTGGCTCCATTGTCATTATGGCCTTAGCGTCTGGGTTCCTACCTGAGGGGTGTTCCATCAATGCAGCTAAAGAAAGCTGAGCTTACTTGAAAAAGCCTGGCTAGAATTAACGTCAACTTTCACTTGAGGCTCATGCTGTTCTACTAACACAGCTTAGCCCTGTCTAGTCAATGCTAACTCTAGCCAGGCTGGAATAAGCTTGCAGTGTATGCATGCACAGAGTACATAAGCAGCCCAGAACAGTCAATGGTCGAAAAGACCATAATACTATGTTGCAAAAAGGGGCAAAAACTAAAGCGGTGTTCTTCTCAGCAGCAGAACAAATCTGCTGATGAAACTTTATGAAGAACATAAAGAAGTGTTCACTAAAAAGGCCAATACTGCCAGAGGTGAGGGAAATGGCTTGGTACAAAATTGATGACTGATTAAATCTATACCTGTAGGCGGGTACTGATGGTCTAAAGGTTAGAAGAGCAAACTTATTACTAGAAGGTTGACAGTTCGATCCTTGCATCTGGCTTGATGGATCTGGGTGGGGAAAGTGAAGAGCAGTGCTTGTCCCTGTTCGTGGTTTTATCTTTATTCATTAATAAATGAGCAGTCAGTTATCTGAGTGCTCATTTCAATGTAGTGTGTGCAGAGTTTTGAAGCAGTGGGTTCTGACATTTGCCAATGACAAGTTCCTTCTTTTCCCCGGCGGCAGAACAGACGAAGAGAGCAGTGATCCATTCCTTCTTTCCCCTCTTTTATTGTCAAAAACTTTGAGGAGACTACATTTTTCACTGAGAGAAAATGACTTTTTTCCCCATCATGATTTCAATGTGCATGCAGCAACAGCCTCAAGTAGGCAATAATGGTGCTTCAGCTGCTTATAATGGGAGTAAAGTACAAAAAATAGGTTTACCATAGTTTAAAATGTTTTTACACATGTTGTCATGTATGAGGAGACCCAAAATGAACACTACTTGATTTCTATCGGTGAATTATTTAAACAGCATAAACTTTGTATAGGAATGATTCTGGCCAAAGCTTTTTGATCCACATAAGCAGCTGATCACTGTATCTGTGATCACTATAAGTGGTTTCCACTGTATACATTTAAACACATGAGAAGGTCATGGTTTGGACTTTACTTAATTTTCTTTTTGTCTTCACAGCTTGAACAAAATGAGTGAATGAAAAAATAAATACATAACTTCAAAACAATGTTGGCACACTTTTATTTCTTAAATTATAAATGCTGAGCTTTTAAATAAAAGGCTTCACTCCAACACAAAAGTGACCATGAATTAAATGGGGATTAATTGAAGTTTTTTTGTAAAACAGTTCTTTCATTTTATGTATTTGAAAACGGACAAGTGATGTGAGTGTGAAAAGACACTTCGCGGAACCGTCTTTTGGGATTCTATTTCCTCTGTCAGACATTCTTTGACACGTAGCTAAATTAAGCCTGACAGTTAGCCTGTCATGGAGCAGGCTAGTTCTACTGAATAAGTTGCCATGGTTACTGAGCTGGGAATCATATAAGCCGCAGTGATGGAACAGAGCTCTCACTTAAATTAGCGAGGCTTATCGAAATAAGCCAGGCTTTTTCTTTATCCAGCTTGAGGGAACACCCCTCTGGGTACAGATGGAGGAAGCGTTGTACAGACCAACGTCCTTTATGGCACTAGCTTGTGACTCACTATCTATGTCACCTTCTAATCTAAATCATAGACCAGTAGTGAGTCAATCACTGTGAATACTGAAACAGTTGAAACGCCACTATGGAAATCAGTGTTGGGCCTCAAACCATGAGGTCACACAGAGAGGGCCTAAATGTAACCTGTGAGGCCTGACCACGAGGTACTTGTTCCTTTGTTTCCCCCGAGACAAAGGAATAACGCCAAAATGCTGCTTACAGACAATGGGAGTCCATTGCAAACTCCATTTCCAAGGATGCTTTGCGATTTTCACACCTCAGCAGGGAGCAGTCAACATACAGTCTCATTGGCGGAGACGCTCCTGCACAGCAGAGCGTCCTGATGATGCAGCCATGACATCACCGCCCCTTTAAAAACTGAACGTGCCCTGAAGCACATGCCTTTCCCATGTCACTGAGCTAGGGGTAACTTCTGTCCCTCTGACTCAGCTGACTAAAGGGGGTACCCCACGCACGTGTTTTCCCCTCATCAAAGACTACCCTCGCTGGACGAGACGAGACTTCACCCGTGTTCACCCAAACACATTTCCAGATCCGAGAGAGACCGCTGCTGCAACCAGCGTCCTCAAATTCCCTTGAAGGAAAAAACTTCTTCACCGAGTCGACTCTGCTGTTCTCTCCACCACGCCACCGAGAGCCAGCTGCCATGCTTTTCGCTGACCGTGCGAGAACGGCCACCATCTGCATCCGAGCCCTGGACAAAGCCAGCTTTCTGAAGCGACCAAGTAAGAGGCATAGGTCTGGGCAGAGGCAGTGTTAATTGTGTGTTCTTATCAGCATCAGTTGCTGCTGTTTAGCATTTAGCTCTTAGCTTTGCTATTGTTTGTTGTGCTGTTGACGGACCGCCGAGTCCATTTTTCCTGCTTTACTCTGAGGAGTATTTTAAGTTTGCTGCCTGTTTAGTTGTGTTCACCACGCTAGACTGTTTTGTGTTTGTCCCGCTCGGGACTACTGCTGTGTTTGTGCCATCGTGAGTGAGAAAGTAAATTGCTTTGTCGATCAGAAACCAGACAATGTGCGTTACAGACTGCCGCTTCTCTTCCTCTCACGATCGCTTTCTCTCCTTCTTCCCTTTCTCTTCTGACTAACACATACACGCACACACATACATACACGCACCGACATCTTTTTGCGCATCTGATGGTCAGATAATGCTTCGCTTTCCCTGTCCTTATCCGCCATCAGACACGTGTGTTTTTCACAGAAGTGGGTGAGTGCGAGACGCCATCCACCAGGCGGCGCCATCTTGCTTCTGTCTAACCAAGACACCGCTATACTTCTGCCATCCGGTTCTCGCGCGACATGACTTCCTCCCATAGTCACGTCCGCGTCGCAGACCGACGACGTCATCACGTCAGGCCCTGTCGCCATCTTGTCACACACACGCACGCACACACACACACATGCATGCATGCATGCATTCCCCTGCATGTGTCCAACCCTGTACATAGCTGTTGTGTTTTGTTTGGTAGGATTAGATTTTAGAATAGTTGTTTATTGAATGAAGCATTTGTTAACTTTGTTAATTTTGCTAAGTTTAATAAACACTGCTATATCTTTAAAGAGAAGTTCTTCTGTCATTATTGTGCATAATATTGTGAAAAGTGGCTGATTGAAGGAGTCAGAGCTCGAATTCACCCTTCTCTGTTCACCCTTGAATGTTGATATCTCTCAGATATTAACATTCTAGGTGAACTTCCATTTATGAGACTACCTTGTTTGGTTATTGGTGCCCCGTATTTGTTAATTCATATTAATAATTCTATTAATTGTTATAATTAGTTAATTACCTTTGATAATTATTGCAAATAATCAACTGTGTTCCTCACAGATCCAACAGTTGGTGCCCGAATTATTAAGGTTAACAATATCTTATTTTCATACTATCTTATTTTCATATGCACTACTGCCCGTCCCAACATCAGCAATCCCAATACTCTCTCCCTGCAACAACAATCCAGTTTTCCCTCCATCTTTGAAGGATGCCTTCAGGATGTGGCATAAGACACATATTAAACAATTTAAAGATCTGTATATAGATCAAATGTTTGCCTCCTTCTCTCAACTGTCCCTGAAATTTGCCTGTTTAGATATTTTCAGATTTTTCGTGATTTTGCAAAGAACAGCTTTAAAGATTTTCCATCATTTCCTCCTAAAAATCTGCTAAATAGTATACTAGAGACCAGTATCCACAGCAAAGGACTTGTTTCCCATCTATATGACCAATGACTAATCACAAACTTCACACCATCTAAAGATTTATAAGTAAAACAGCACTGAAAGACTGATTTAGATTACCAGTTTCAAGATGATGAGTGGGACGAAGTCTTACACAGAATCCATTCCTCCATCTGCGCCTGCTACAGTCTTATCCAAGTCCAGCTCATTCATCAAATATACTGGACCAAGGTCAGGACTGACATAAAACTGACATTGGCCCCAAATATGATAGATGCAAGCAGGCTACAGCTACATTAATACACGTTTTGGCTTTGCCTCAAACTATTTACCTTCTGGAAGTCAATCTTTGAATCTATCTCTAAAGTATTAAAAACAACCATTGACACTTACCCACTCATCATTCTCCTTGGCCTCTCACCCAAAAACTACTCCTCTCTCTAAACACCAGAAGGATGCCCTGGCCTTCCTTACCCTAATAGCTAGATGGTTGATTCTTATGGGCTGGAAGTCTATTCAACCACCTTCTCACTTACAGTGGATGAGAGATTTAACAAGCTGCTTACGACATGTAAAGATTAGATATGCTTGGCAAAACAAGGCAGAGAAATGTCATTCTATTTGGGATCTATTTATTTCTCTCTTCTCTTTCAGCCACGGCGAGCTCACTCCTTCCCTGACTCCCCAAGTCAAACTTACTCTTCACTGTGAACCTAAACCAACCTCATACCAACATCCAGAGATATCACTTTTTTTCCCCCTTTTTAGGGACTGAGCCCAAAAGGCAGCGGACTACTGTAAAACAGCAGTCCTAATCTAAGGGCGAGGACCCTATTGTTTTTCGTGTGTTTGTTTGTTTGTTTGATTTTTTCTTTCTTTATTATTACACCACTTAAACCCTAAATTTGACCCCTTAAACATGCTCAAAAACTCACCAAATTTGGCACGTACATCAGGTCCGGTGAAATATTTGATAAAATGTAAAAATTAATCCCCAAAGTGCCAAAACGTGCTCTCTAGCGCCACCTATGTAACTAAAATGGCCACCACAGCCCGTAGGAAAGTTGTAGAGAGATCAAACCAAAACTCAATTATTCGTCTCATCAAGACCTACAAATCATACACTGACACACCTGACCTAAATCCAACAGGAAGTCCGCAATTAGGAAGACTTTGCCCCAATTTTGGCCCCTGAACAAATGCTATCTCCTCTGAGACTTTGTAATAACTTGAACGGTTTGGATTTTATAATGATGATATACAATGGGGAGGCAATCTACGGGCATGAACTTTGTGTCAAACAGAGGCTTCTGACCACTTTCAAACCTCTATCAATGGATTCGCCACAAAATTTCGTACTAAAAAATATGATTTTTAATGTAAGATTCATACAGTCATGGGATTTATAAGGAGATTTCACCAAAAGCGTACTCTAAAATTCTCCTCTCGAACTGCTCCTGGTAATATCACTCCCTCAGTGCTGTGAAACATTCTGCAATACACACTCATAAAATCACAGGAGGAGCAAGAAAAGACTTTAAAACTCACACTCTAATATCTCAAAAACAATAAAAGATAGAAAAAACATGTAAATTCAAGATTTGTAGGTCAAAGTATCCTCATTTAAAGTTCAAATGAAGTCTGTATCTAAAACTATGTGGAAGCCGTAAATGTTCAAAAAGGTGTGGGTTCGCTCACACTCTCCATTCAAATATATGAGTATTTTTCTATGTCCAGATGCAGTTACTTATTATTATTACTACACACCTGACAGTTTACATTTCAATCAAACTTTGACCAGGTCAAGTGGGTTAAAAGTCTTTACTTTTCTAAAAATAGACTTGATGAAAATTAGGAAATTAATTTGTTTTACACAAAAACTCATCAAGAGTTTTCAATTTACTAATTGAAATTCAAGTGAATGGGCCCAAAACTTGCATGACTTTGATGACACAGATGTGAGCAAGACATGTCTCACCCTGCAGACAATTCTCATCCTGTCAATCAAACTTTCAAAATAAAAGCAAACCACACTTGTAAGAAATATCCCTCATTTTTAAAAAGCAAAATGATCTGCTCCCAACGGGCCAGAGTGCAAGGTCCCGACCAACGCTGCTTGCAGCTTTAATTATTCCTTTTTTCCCCCTTAGCCTTGCTTTAGGTGTGTGATAGTGCCTAGTTTAGTAGTTGTCAGTGTAGGTTTTTTTTGGAGGGGGTGGGGATCACTATATGGTTAATCTTTGTTAACTACTGTCATCTCCTGTTTTCTCATTTGCATGAAATTAACACAGTTTTAAAAAAAAAACCCAAAACAAAACAAAATATAGCAAGAATTTGTGTCTAAGACAGGACTTCCAGAAACCTGTCCACACATTTATTTCCAGTAAATTATATTACTGTCTTTTCTACGGCCTCCCCCAAAAACTCTCACACAGCTCATTCAGAACATTCCTGCTGAGTTCTAAAAAAGATGAAGAACAATGAACACATCACAGCAATCCTCAGGTCTTTGAACTGGCTCCCTGTGTGTTATAGATTAGTATATTAACCCTTTCATGCATAGTAGTCACTACAGTGGACAGCTATTCAAAAGCTGTTTTCTTATATATGCATGGGTTTTGATGGTATAGTTGCACATCAGCCACCACAGTGGACGCTAGTGTGTCATCTCATACACTGCATCCATTGGCCAGGAATATCTTGCCAATCCTTCTATGGTAGTAGACCCTTGCAGGTAAATAAAATTTTGTAACATCAAGTAACAACTAAGTATTGATTGTATGTTGGGAGAAAATGACGATTAATCATCTGTCCACTGAGTTGAACATCATGCATCGCTGACTATATTTCAACTACAATTATACTATTACTGCAACTTTGTTGTTCTTGAAAATACTTCATCTGGAGTAACTTTTTTGGCTGTAAATCAATTGATTTATGTTATTAGAATGTAATTTACAGTTTTGAAGGGGCTAAGGATACTGAGGGAGCTGAGGATGCTGAGGGGGCTGAGTGGGTTAAGGATCCTGAGGGTGCTGAGGGGGATAAGGATGTTGAGGGAGCTGAGGATGCTGAGGGAATGTCTGGCACCTCAAAAGAATGTCTGGGTTAGAAAAGAAGGATCTTGTGCACTTCAAGTCATCTGTAGCTCATGTGCTAATAAATGCAGTAAGACAGAGGGAAGAGCCTGAGGAGTCAGGAACAAGGTTCAATGCTTTTGCATTGCATTGAACAGTATTAGAATATGTTGAAATATGTTAAAACATTAGTTTAACAGCTTTGAAAATATATATTATTTTACAGTTTTCAAATAATATATCATTTTATTCATTGGTTTGTTAAATAAATATTCCTGAAGTTGAAAACGCATGCTGTCCACCTGAGTGGACATGTGAAAAACTCCTTGAAAATGTTTTAAAAAATGAAGTTAATTTTTTTTTCATGCCTAAAGGAGAATAAAAACACTTAGGAAAATCCTGACTGAGGTTATCATAATTCATGCATGAAAGGGTTAAGTACTAATGCCAGATCTATGAATCTCTCAATGGTTTAGGACCACTCTGACTGTCTTTTACCGTTTCTTAACCTCTCAGGGCATCAGGCAGCAGTTTGCTGACAGTTCAAAGTAAAAACTAAACACAGAGAAACAACATTTAGTTACTGTGCACCACAGAGCAGCTGGAATAAACTTCCAGAAGACTGAAGACTTGTCCCGACTTCGACTTCCTTAAAGTCCTGGTTAAAAGTTTTTATATTCTCCATGGCCTTTTACTACACATTAAGCACTCATCATGATCTGACCTGCACTTACATCTTGACCTTGATCTTTATTACTCTTTTTTCATCTTTTTAAATTTCTTTTAAAAGATTTCCATCTTTTCAAATTATATTTTAATGTTTTATGTATTTCCTTATTGTTTTCAATGCATTATGCAAACACTTGAATTGCCTCTGTGTCTGATGAATCTGTCTTTTAATCAAACATGTACTTTCATAAGAATCTAGTTTGAATCTCAATTGATATCCTCAAAGTTAACACCAAACAATGTGCAGAAATCTCCCATGAATAATATCATTCTGGTGGAAAACAGTGACTTCTTGAAATGCATTGGTAAATGGTTAGACTGACAGACATTGATAATTGACACAAAATGTAAGCTGTACTACAAAAATGAAATGTTCTGTTAAGTATATGTGTCAGAATATTCACATCTGTCAACACAAAGACTCAGATTACTCCCTATCCTAACCTCAACATTAACCATGTTGTTTATTGGTCACATCTGGCACATCTTGGGGCCTCTCTTCCCCTACAGGCTGACAGTACTGTATAGCTGCATTCCTCCAATGTCCCCTCTATCCGTCTACCATCCGCTGCTCACAGGCCTTTGATGTACTGCTTCAACCCCAGGGACAACATAAACCAGTCAAGATGGCAGCTTATATGAGCACTAGCCCTTGGCCAGAGGCCACTCTAAATGGTGACACAGTTTAATGTTAATTCTGAAAATGGTTTCATTAAAGGCCAAACATCTGGATGTAAATCTGCAAGAACATTACTGTATGGTCTGAGATGACATTAGCTTTAAATTACATTTCAACTGAGTTCAGCACTGCATCAAAGCTAATTCAGTCATATTTCAATAGACTGTTATTTTATATCTGTCTACATATCTGTCAACATTTACAATTGCAATTTACAATTTCATTTAGCAGATGCTTTTATCCAAAGCAACATACATCTGAGAGTGGATACACAAGCAGGGATCTAGTCAGGAGAGAACAACATGAGTAAGTGCCATAAAGCTAAGTTTGAGTCCGATAGGATGTAGATGCCAACAGGCGGTGCACAGATGCAATGCATAGTGTGCATAGATTGCATTTTTGTATTTTTGCTTTTCCCCTTCCTTCAGTCCATCAAGTACAGAGGTGTTCACAAAAGAGTAGGGTCTTCAGTCTTTTCGTAAAGATTGAGAGGGACTCTGCAGATGGAACAGAGTTTGGTAACTCATTCCACCACCAGGGAACTACAGAGGAGAAGAGTCTAGCTAGCGACTAAAGGCGCTGCTGTGGTGGTGGTACCAGACGCCTTTCATTGGTAGAACGTAGTGAGCGGGAGGGGGTGTAGACCTGAATGAGGGAGTTCAAGTAGGCGGGAGCTGTTTTAGTTGCTGTTTTGTAAGTGAGTGTCAGGGTTTTGAATTTGATGTGGGCAGCAACTATTTGTTTTACACTCATTGTGCTCTGTTCAAACACTACAATATATTATCAACTTACTTTTTTCCTACTACCTTTTGAGAACCCACTGAATGGTTGTCATCAGCGGATGGAGTTTTTGCTCAGTTGTCATGGACATTAATCGTCATCGATTCAACTGTCATCTCCATAACAACTCCATGTGGAAGACTGTGAGATGTGATTGCAATCTCTGGAAAAAAGCTAAGAATTGGATCTTGAATGATTTTATCAAACCTTCAATAAAGTTACAGTCTGACCCCTGCTTTAAATCAACTGCATGTAACCATCGTAACAATACTGATGCAAGTTTCCATGGCTAACTAATCTACTGACACCTTGGATTAAAGTGACCAAAACACACTATAAAAATAAAAGATAATCTAAACATCTCCTTCCTTTGGTAGGTGACCATGGTACAAGCATAATAATGCAGCCTGAGGTGGCCCAATATTTAGAAATAAATTAACTCAATGCAGTGTGTTGTGTGGTGGAGACCTTGTCCAATATTGTCTAATATCATATCTTAGTATCGCATGTTCACCTCCAACTTTAAGCTCCATATTGGAGATGAATGAAACAGACTGTCTGTCACATTTTTAGTAAAAGACTATTGGCCAAAGCTAACCCTAGTGTGTGAACACTAGTACTAGTATGCAGCTGTAAAAGTGGATGATGTTAGCTGGTGGTGGCACTCATGTTTATTCCAATATCCATCTTACATTCTTGAAGAGCTCGAGTACAACACATTTTTGCTATTGTACAAATATTTGGAGAGGTTGTTTATCTATAGCAGCAAACATTTCCATGTCTGTGCTATTTTACAGAGACAGAGATGCTTGCGCAACTGATGCCCCCATCCCTCCATGCACACTGTTTCTGAGTACATCATGAACAGTGTATGTATGTGTGTGTAGGACACAGACTGAATGCTTATTCTAACAGTTGAAAGAGTGGCGGCCTCCCTTGAGCCCTGACAATACATCAACAGATGCTGTCACTGGCAAGGAATCTACTGAAACTCATTATACAAACAAAGCCCAGGAGAGCTGCCGACTGTCACTGTGTGTGTGTGTGCATGTGGCAGTTACTTAGTATGTACAGTGTGAGTCATCCAACTCCTGTGGAATCTAACTGGTGGAAAGATCAGCGAGCCAGTCCAGTGAGTGGCTGTGAAAATCCTCTGCATCACACAGATCACATCTGCTATTAAAGATCAACACTAAAAAGGTATACAAGCCTCATCTCGTCTTTATACAATAAACCACTGTTTCTCAACTGTGAATCGGTGGACTCTTAAGCTTCATTTCTACTCCTGAGCGGACGGCTGTAGACACCATGGATGGGTAGTTGTTCTGTTTATACTACCTTCTGGGGTCCGTTTGGAGGACACGTTCCACACATGCACAGTAGATTGCCAGAACAGAGCGTTGTGCCCGCGCAGGCTGCTGCAAACAGGTCCATGTGGACACAACAAATTGCAGGTACATGGATGTCCGCACAGAGCCTATGCGAACACCCTCTGATGACGACATTTACGTCATGCGGACCCTCATGGACCCGCAGACCTGGAAACTATAATTTCAGCTTTAATGGTCCTAGTAGGTATTGTCAGGAGTGAGATTTTTTATCATTTAAGTTAGACTAATACTAACATATACTGATACACACATTTATACTAATATATATATATATATATATATATATATATATATATATTAATATATCCATATCCTCTTGTTAAAATGATTGAAAGGGTCTCAGTGTGTGTCTAACATTCAGTCCTCAAGATACAGGCCAGCAACAGATTAGACAAGCCTGGCACTGAGCCTGTACACTTTGTCTACGTCAGCTGTGTAGTGAAAGCATCATCAGTTCTCAGTCAGTGTCACACGGGAAACATTCAGCCATAGTACTGCTGTGCACTCTACAGTTGGAAGAAAAAAGACCTGAAGCCTAAAACAACACTTACGCACATAATGCAGGCCTGTGTAAACAGTATTGATAAAAACTGAAGCTTATCTTCTCACACACAGACGTGTGTGAGATGCATCTAAAAGATGTCTACTGTAGGTTAATGTCCAGTGCCCCACCAATATATGTTCACCAGACAGCACTGAGAGTTTTTTTTTTTTTTAAACACTGTAAAAATTTACCACTCTTTACTTATCTTGCTCACTCTTTGTGATGGCCAAATTTGACAGATCCTTTTCAAAAATATTTATGTTAAAACATGAATATTGGCAGATATAACCTTTATCAGATTTATTTGAACTCTCAAATGTGCAGTGTCACATCCTGTTATGGTTCCAACAGATCTCAGCCATTACTGTGGTGACTATAGTATCATTAGAACCGATGTCAATCCTTCTTGTTAAGATTTGAAGTTGTAATAAACCAGAGATATCCTTTGACAAATTCCAAGGAAAGTGCAGTCTTGGCAGAGGTATGTGCTCTGTGAGTGCTTTCAGTGTATTGTTCAGTGATTTGTGAGGCCTGGTGGATTGAGCTGTATAGCAGATTAGTGTGACTGCTTTGGGTTGGAAGCAAGATTTAATATGCATTGTTCTTAAAATCAGCTTTACTGGTGGAACAATGTTCTTAAATACCTTGAATAGAAAATGTTTGTTCCAAGTGTAACAGGACGAGGAAGCATACTTTGCATCCTATCTGTTAGTATGCGTACATCACCATTATACTGTACAGTTGTGAATTAGGAAGAGATATTTCCGGTGCCCCTGGTTCCGTAAGTAAAAACCCTGTCAATTTTTCCATGAACAATATTAGTGACAAAGTTTGAGCACTTCTACGGCTTGGATCAGCATGAAACTTTCCCAGTTGAATCATCAGTACAAAAGATGGACAACTGCATTAAAAATGTCTGGTTCAGTACAATTTTGAATTCATTACCGCTCTCTCCAATTTGCACTTCTGACTTGCTTCTTCTCCATACCAATGGCGGCTGAAGCTCATGGGTATTGTAGTATTTTTAGCCATCCGTCAAAATGACAGACAAATCGTGATTTCTCAGAACCCAAGTTGAAATTACTGGTGGTCATAATATTAACCTCTATGATTCTTTTATCATCCATGTTTCTATGCTCAGTAACATTCCACTTTGCAACTCTGTTTAACATAATAGTGAGAGGTTACCGTGCAGGGAAGTCAGTCATGAAGAGCTCTGGGACCAGCTCCTGGAGGGGGACTGGCTGGTCTGGGTGCTGAGGACACATGATGTGCTCCTTCTCCACTGCAGCCAGCACACAGTCCTCCATGTTAAAGTAATGAACCCGTGCTCCTCCTCCTCTGTCATCTGCTGGGTTCTCGGTCTGGTTCTGTTGCCACAGTGGGGCACAAAGGGGACAGGGAGCATACTGCTCTATGAGGAGACTCCCATCACTCTCACTGGCTGTCAAAGCTACAAGAAAAGACAAAAAAGCAGAGTGATCCTGTACATGTTGTTTACTGAAGAGCTGTTGCAAGAACATACGTCAGACTGGTAGCAGCTTTGCTCTTACTACCGTAATGTGATTTAGACAGTAATAATACAATAATTATGTTGAGTTTTTCAAGTTATAAGATCGATTTGAACAAGTTATCTTTTCTTCTATTAAATGTTACGATGGGAGAGCTTAATTGAGATCAGTAGTTCCTAAAAGGGAAGTGCAGCTCAGTGCACTGTTGATGCTTATACTACACTGCAAGGAAAGCTTAGAAGTCTGTAAAAGGACTGCTGGGTAAATGTAAAGCAGACAATGAACCAAACATCACAGGTGCAAAAACTAGGACAAGAATATATGTTGAGGCTCCATGAGAACTTTTGGCTAAAATATTTGTATAAAACTGAAAACCTTTTTCCCTTCATCCACATGCTCTGATTGATTCCCACAACACATATGTATGATGTGATCAATCAATCAATCATCATCTCCTATTGAGCTACGTCTTATGATTTATTATGGCTCCATTTACATATAACCCACCTATAACCCGTTTTTTCCTGTTTTTTCCCGTTCCCCTAACCCGTTTCCTCATCAAATCGACAATTAGAATAGAAATTAAACCAAAACTAGAAAATAACTTGTTTTTCGCTTGTCTGTCTAAAAACATATTTGCTGGATAGTTCCCTCTGTTCTGTCAAGTTGATAACTACAATTTTTAGTTTTGCTGTGCTGTTCGACATAATGGAGCTCAGTATTTATCAGAATGGCTGCTTTACAGTATGAACCTGGACTGTGTGTGTGACCTATTTGATGTGTAGAGGAACACACTGTTATGCCTCATGCGTTAATGCGCACAGTGTCTCTCAATGGGGAGAGGCAGCTGCGGGGAGATAACTGCATATATTGGGGCGGCTGTGGCTCAGGAGGTAGAGTGGGTTGTCCACTAATCGGAAGATCAGCAGTTTGATTCCCAGCTCCTCCAGTCTGCATGTCGAAGCGTCCTTGGCCAGGATACTGAACCCCAAATTTCTTCTGATGGCTGTGCCCATTCAGTGTATGAATGTGTGTGAATGGGTGAATGTGACTCATAGTGTAAAAGCGCTTTGAGTGGTCGGAAGACTAGAAAGGTGTTATACAAGTACAGTCCATTTACCATTTACAATCCATATAACATATAAAGTGCTGCTTGAAAGTTTGAGAACCCTTTAGAATTTGCTCTATTTCTGCATAAATGTGATCTAAAACGTGAGAGATTTCAATTCAAGTCCTAAAACTAGATAAAGAGAAATCAGTTAAACAAATGAGACAAAAACCTTAAATTTGTTTATTTATTGAGGAAAATGATCCAATGTAACATATGTGTGCATGGCAAAAGTATGTAAACCTCTAGGATTATCAATTTATTTGAAGGGGAAATTAGAGTCAGGTGTTTCAATCAATGGGATGACAATCAAGTGTGACTCTGGGAGGCCCTGCCTTATTTAAAGACGAGAAATCTGGGTCTTCACTATCAAAGTCTGAGCTTCGTAACACAGGTTTGTGGAAATGAGTCCTGGCTCAAACAAAGGATATTTCTGAGGAGCTTAGAAGAGGAGTTGTTGATCCTCACCAAGCCGGAAAGCGTTACAAAACCATTTCGAAAGAGTTTGGTCTCCACCAGTCGACTGTCAGGCAGATCGTGTACAAATTGAAGACATCCAACACCATTGTTGCCCTCCCCGGGAGTGGTCGAACAACAAAATCACACCAAGAACAGGCGTGTGATACTCCGGGAGGCCACAAAAGACCCCAGGGTAATGTCTAGGAAACTAAAGGCCTCTCTTGCAGTGGCTACAGTCAATGTTCATGAGTCCACCATCAGGAGGATATTGAACATCAATGGTGTGCATGGCAGAGTCACAAGGAGAAAGCCACTTCTCTCCAAAAAGAACATTGCTGCCATCAACGGTTTGCTCAAGACCACGTGGATAAGCCAGAAAGTGATTGGAACAATGTTCTATGGATGGATGAGCCCAAAATCAAAGTTTTCAGCTTGAATGAGAAGCCTTATGTTTGCCGATGAGCAAACACTGCATTCCAGCATAAGAACCTTAACCCATCTGTGAAACATGGTGGTGGCAGTATCATGGTTTGAGCCTGCTTTGCTGCCTTTGAACCAGGACAGCTTGCAATCCTTGATGGAGCTATGAATTCTGACATGTACCAGCAAATTCTACAGGAAAATGTTAAGGTAGCCGTCTGTGAATTGCAGCTCAACAGAAAGTGGGTCATGCAGTAAGACAACCACCCTAAACACACAAGTCGTTCTACCAAAGAATGGTTAAAGTAGAAGAGTAGGAGGGTTAATATTTTGGAATGGCTGAGTCAAAGTCCTGACCTTAATCCTATAGAAATGCTGTGGAAGGACCTGAAGCATGTAGTTCATGCAAAGAAGCCTACCAACATCCCCAAGTTGAGACTCTTCCAAAAGGACGAATGGGCTAAAAGTCCTCCAAGCTGATGTGCAGAGCTGACAAACAGTTATCAGCAACATTTGGTTGAAGTTATTGCTGCAAAAGGGGGTCACACCAGTTACTGAAAGCAAGGGTTCACAGACTTTTGCCTCCCACAAATAGGTAAAATTGGATAATTTTCCTCAATAAAATAAAAGAAAAAGTTTATTTTTTTTGTCTCATTTGTTTAATTGGGTTCACTTTATCTAGTTATAGGACTTTGTTTTAGGTCATATTTATGCAGAAATACAGAAAATTATAAAGGGCTCACAAACTTTCAAGCAGCACTGTATATAACATAACTCCATATTTGTTACACATATATGTTCCGATGCGGCGCTAGAACAAATCAATATAACAGGACTTTGATTTTTGTGAGGGGGCACACAATGCATTGTACATTTGTTTGTCCTGTTATCAAAGAAGTTGAACACTGCTTTGGACGGGGTGGACCCCAGGTTCTCCTGCTGGTTAAAAACAACATCGAATTTGGCCTTTGCAAACGGAAATGATGTACGTGTTTATTTGCATGAAGAGCAGGGAAGTGAGATATGATCACACGTGGTCACTCAAGACGCATGTGGAGATGTGTATTAATATCAGGTGTAAACAGATGTACTTAGAGATGTCCACTTGTGATCGGATCACCCAAGACGCATGTTAATCCCTAGTGTAAACAGGGGCTGTGACATTCTTCAAGTGGTACTGCAGCTATTAAGTATTGTACATCTTAATCTGTCTAATTCTTAATTGGACAGATTAAGATGTAAAATAAGAAAATCTGTGCAGAGATATCCTGACTTCTAGTCCCTTGTATGGGTCAAGCACTAAAAACACTGGATCCTAAATTTGCCTTAAAGGTGCAGTGTGTAGAATTTGGTGGCATCTTGCAGTGAGGAGATTGCAACAAACTAGCCTGTAGGAGAACCTATGGTGTCCACAAAATTCTCAAAAAATGCAAAAAGCTGTTGGGACTACATGTGGACCACAGTTTACCACATGTTTCAAGACTCCAAGAAACCTGATCCCTGGGGGTTCACACCCAAAGTGTGAAGCTCCACCCATGGATTCAGGTTATCAAAACTAGAGATTCCCCTCTTATCTCCCTCTTTCTCCTCCAGCTGTGGCTGGAGCAGCTCCTTGCTCTTTTTCACCTCCAGCTGCTGAAGGAGCAGCTCTCAGCTCCTCTTTCTCCTCACAGCTCTCTGCTCTCTTGTGTGGCCTGCTCACAGCAGACACACACAGAATTCTGGGCAGAAGATGCGAGAGCCTGCCTAAGACTCAGAAACTAAGTTTTCTAGTGCCAGCAGCTACCACACAAGTCTGCTGGCTTGTTTAACAAGTACAGGGGCCACGAGTTAGCTTGCCACTAACTCTACACAAAGGACTGGACCTGGGCCCTCTGACCTGCATGACTGGAGCATCAGACCTACACAGCAAATCCTGCATCCTTTCAGCTTTGGGGCCAAACCCTTCTCAGCTTGTCTCTTCCACGGATTCACCAGCTAAGAAGCAGCGCACCGCAAAGCATCTCTTTCTTCATGGACTGGTAACAACTGGGCATAGCCTAGCAACATAGTGAAGCACAGCATGGCTAAGCAAGAATGTTTAGCTTAATCAATGTACTGTACAAGTATTGATTTGGCTAAGGTTATTCATTGAACTATTGTTGTGATGTCCTTGCTGTTAATAGTCAGGTTATTGCATAGCCACACCGCTGGGTTAGTGATAGCATGCTTAACACATGTTACACCCAGTAACTAGGCCTTGCATGCAACTAACCTCTTCCTAACCTGGCACCTCGATCCTACATCAATTGGCCTTGAACAGAGAACCACACAGTTAAGAGGTTTAAAACCTAGTTCTGCAAACTTTGGTTCAGGCAGCACATGTGGTTCAAGACACCTCATGGTCTGGCCTTTTATCTCTGTAGTTCCCTTTGTCAGCCAAATTGTTGGCATGCCATGTGCTCAGTCACCAGGTGACTTCAGCGATCTTGCCATTGTCTTCCCCACACACATACACACTCACACTTGTATATAGGTACACTTAGCTAGACTAGTATTGTGTGTTTTGCTCTTTTACCTGTTTGTTAAATAAATGCTTTTGGATATACCTGTTGTCTGTTTTAATGTTGAATGAGAATGAGTTTTGCCAACCACTGCTCTGCGAAGAACTACAAAGTCCTTCAACCTTAACTAGCTATTGATATGGTCATTTTGTTTATAGTTATTAAGTTAATTATTAATCAAAGTTCCAAATTGATAGATTAGTAGACTTTGAGACTGAATTGGCTATCTTTTTCCCTGATTCCAGGGTGGTGCCCCGTTATTATTAATTCTTATTAATAATTTTATTGATTTTAATAATTAACGATTATCTTTGAAAATTGCTGATAGCCAAAACTTGTAGCCACGGCCCAACAAAGCCCTCTTTAGAGTCAGTGTTTGGTTTGTCCATTCTGGGCTACTGTAGAAACTAGGGATGTGCAGAAAGCCCAGTATTTGTATTTGTATCTGTATTTGTTGAGGCAGCAAAATTATTTGTATTTGTATTTGAATAAAAGTGAAAATAAAATAATAAAAATCCTATTTTTGTTTTTGTTACAGTTTTAATTTTTGGATTTTAAAGTGTTAAAATAAGTGTTCATCAATCAACTATCTTGCAAAGGAGGTCCCCACACCAGGTCTCGAATTCAAGTTTCCCAGATCATAGACAGCTGTGCTGACTACTGAGCTAAAGCTCAGCTCTGCGCCACTGTATGGACAGACCTGCGCCTATTTGTATACCCATAACACAGAGACAGCACAGTGTGTAACATATAGAGGAGAACTTCATTTTTTTTCATTTTTTTCTTAGGGAAAGAGAAAGGGGAACAACAGGTTCTGGAGAGTCCCTTGAGAGCACTTTGCGCATGTCTGTAGCTCAGGTTTATCTCTGGGCAACACCAACAACTATGAGAGTGATGTCCAAATAAGGAAATGTGCATCATGCGGCAGGTGGATGTGACTCCCCTCGTTGAGAGCTGCTAATAGACGTAAGGAGAGACAGAGATAGTGATGTAACCGACCTGTGTGCTGTTATTTGACATGTATTTTTTACTTCCTAAAAACAAATAATTTAAAATATATTGTAAATATTCGTAACAACCCACCATTTGTTTGGTGGCCTGGGATGGACTGCATAATGGATGAAAAGGTACAGGCATGTTCACAATGTCAAAGTAACCAAAAGATTCCTGCTTCCCTCCACTCATGGCAGTGGCCTGGCCATGCTTGGTTTTTGCTTTTGATTTTGCTGGTCTGTTTATGGGTCACATGTTTCTAGTGCTGATAGATTCACATTCTAAGCTGCTGGAAGCACATATGTCGTATATTACTGCCTCAGTCATTATGGCGATGCATAGAAGCATTTTTGCCACAAATGGATTATCAGATACTGTTGTAACTGATAATGGGCCAACTTTCACCAGTGAGGTTTTCCAAGAGTTCATGGAGAAAAACAGGATCTGTCATGTCCACACTACACCCTACCACCCTGCCTCAAACGGATTAACAGAACATGCCATTGAAACTTGAAAAGATGGTCTCCGAAAGATGTCAGGGCACTTGCTTGCAACTAAGCTTTGCCGTTTCCTGTTCCAATACTGGATCACTCCTCACACGCAATTGATTGGATTGTCCCCAGCAGAGATGTTAATGGGGACAAGGACTTAATCTCATCTTGATCTTCTTTACCCAGATGTCACAGCAAGAGTCACCAGCACACAGGAAAAGCAACAAGTGAGATGGGACCAACGTGCTAAAGAAAGGATTTTTAAGTCAGGGGACTGTGTGTATGTCAAAAGCTTTGCCAGTGGTTCACCCTGGCTATCAGGAGTCATTCACAGCCAGACAGGCCCAATATCTTTTGTGGTGAACTTGTCTGATGGTAGGCAGGTTCGCAGGCACCAGGACCATTTTCGTATCTGCCATGATGAAGGGGGAAAGGGGCTTCAGAGTGTTTCGCACAAGACAGTGTGAGCAGATCTATGGACTGTGTTGTGGTGCCAGTAGGACTGGAGCATGCTGATGGACTGTCTGTGCAAACTGCTCCACCTGCTCTTGCCCCAAACCTGGCCAGTGTAGCACAGCTTGCTCCCATGTCTGTAGACACCACAGGTGAACTGATAAGATCAATGAGGCAACACAAGCCTCCTGATAGATGTATTGAGAAAACAAAAAAGTTGAAGAATGTTGCGGAAAACATTCTGTTATTGTTGTTAAATACATTTTAGGTTCTGCCTGTCATAGAGATACATTTTTGTAAGTTGTCAACATGCAGTATAGTGACAGAAGAGAGATATTCTCGATGTTCTCTAGTAGTCTAAAGGGGACAAGTGTGTTACAAAATGTGTTTGTTTGATTGTGTCTTATTTGATGTTTTAACCTTAAGGGGAAGTGGTATTATGACACTACCTATTAATAGTTGCTTTGTAGGTATCACTGGAACTCTACAGATGAATTTGTTCATTTGTGTGATTTAAACTGGCCCTTACCCATGAATGAACTCAACCAGTCCTCTGGTTTTCACACCTAGACCCGAACTTCACCCTATGGACCCTCCCTCAATCACCATTGATCAATGTGACTCATGATGTCACCATGTCAACAAAATCAGAACTCGCCCTCTCCACTTCCTCTTTCCGGCCTCCTTCTCCTGGATGCTCTTCATAGCAGCTGCTGAGAGCTACAGTGAAGCTCTCAAGCCTGCTCATGGTAGACATACAGAACTCTTCTGAATGGCAGTGACACAGAGCCTGCCTGATCCAAGTTTAGTGCCAGCTGTTATGAAACAAAATCTGCCAGCTGACCCCACAAGCAACGGGAGCCACGAAGTCGAGTTAGTACAGAGCACGCTGCTAACTCTACAGGACAGAGGAGCGACTGGTTTCCCCCCACCCTGCGAATGGATCATGGACTGCCCAGCAAAGCGTGCACAATTCAGCCTCAGAACCACAGCTCTTCCCAGCCTGGCTCACCCACCACCGACAGCATCGCTAGCTCAACAAAGCAGCAAGCAAGGCATCTCTCTCCCTCCAAAGACTGGTATCAACTGGTCATAGCCTAGCCTAGCAAAGCCTAGCATACCATAGCATAATGGCAAATGACTAAGCAAGATGTTTAACTTAATCAATGTATATGTATTGATTTGGTTTAATGTTGTCCATTGAGCTCTATTGTTGTGATGTCCTATTCATGGTCACATTATTGAATAGCTTCACCGCTAAGTTGATGTTAGCATGCTTCACACACATTCCATCCAGTGACTAGGCCTTGCATGTAACTAATTAACCTCTTCCTAACCTGGTGCCTTTATCCTACACCAATTAGCCTTAAACATAGACACACACTTTGCTCTGACCTAACACATGTTCAACACATGGAGGCAGAACATGCCTGTCTTCCCTTGTTCACAGAAAAGAGGAACATGTGACCTTTGCCACCATTTTGAATCCTGTCACCTAATTTGTTTGCCTGTAATTCACACACACGCACCCACACACACACATACATACACATCTGTATATAGATTAATTAGTTAGACTGCATATTGTGTATCTTACTCCCTTTTGCCCGTTAGTTAAGTACGTTTAGGCGGATTACATATTATGTGTTTTTTTCACCTTTATCTTCTTTTAAATAAATTCTTTTGGATATACATGCTGTCTATTTGATGTTGCATGAAAGTGAATTTTGCCAACCTATACTCTGCAAAGATCTTCAAAAGCCTTCAACCTTTACTACCTATTGATATGGTAATTGTGGTTATAGTTATTAAGTTAATTAGTAGTCAGAGTTCTACATTGATTGGTGCCCTGAAGTTGGACTTAACTGAAATTAAGTCCTAGTATTTTATATAATTATTAATTATTTCTGATAATTATTAATCATTTCTTATAGTCAAAATTTGATCTAAATGCCCTACATAAACGGTGCATGATACCAACAGCATACTCGGGAACCTTTGTTGGGTCAATCCTAGTACATGCCAGACCTTGATATATGTTGCCATACTCATGTTAGGATCATGCTTTTTGGCTATGTATACTGTTGAGAGCAAGTTAAGTAAAAGACATAATTGACTTCATTGTGTGCATGCATTACTGCTCCCAAGTTACCACAGCATTCTTCATTAAACCCTGCCAGTCTCCTCATTGCTCAAATCTTTCAAACTCCACATACTTAGTTTGTAATGCAGAATTTCTGTCATGAAATTGTAGTCTGAGTAGTATTTCTCATGATGAGTAAACTAAACTTGATGTCCTTTTAACAATGGCATCTTTAAACATTTTGTCAACTGTGTGATACAACACATCTGCTATTTATCCCTGATGCTAACTGTCAAAAAAATGATGATTGCTTCTGAAATTAGTGGCAGCTTTCTTTATTTCATACAATATGGCACAATTATATGCTGTGGGAAGTCCTGACAGTAAAACTGTAATGTTTATGTTGGATGTGAACTGCTTTTTTAGAATAATACCAAGTGATGCCAATCAAAATGTTGACAAAACGTCAGAAAAGGCATGCTGCTGTGTTATTTTTAATGCCATTGTGAACGTCACTGTGAAAGTCATCACTGTGAAAGTCACATTACTCTCCTTTTGTTCAGTAAAATGATTTACGTTTCAAATTTGTATTAATTTCAGACAATACTGCAAATTCACTGTTTAAAGGATGTCACAGCAAAGGATGTGTGTGTGTGTGTGTGTGTCTGCAGGTATGATGGGAGATGGTGGTCGGGGTCTTAAAAAAATCTTATTCTGCCTCTGAAATGTATAAAAAACACAGGACTTCATCAGATTCATCAGGTGGACTGAAACATTCCAAATGAATGTTAATGTTACTCTGTTTCTGTTGGATGTGTTAATAGGCAATTGTTTGCTAAAACACTAACTTTATAAGGGAATGATATGTTAGATGTTGTGTCTGCAGCTTGTTCATCGGGCCCAAAGTGGCCAAAAAACATAAAATAAGATAAAAAAAGCAGAATTAAGGACAAGCAGGTATGTTAAAAATGATACAACTCAAAATAATCCATCTGTATTGACCATAAACATATTTAAGAGTGGACTGTTATTTACAGGTCTGCTTTTTCTTACAGCTGCTTAGTCAAGCAATGTGGTTTTGGGCTGACTTATGTGAACATCGTATTTATCCAAAACAATCCAAATATATAAAAAATATGTCTGGCTATTCCTTTATTACACAGGTTACTCTGGCATGGAAACATCTTTAATTTTTCCATTTGTGCATAGTCTCAAACAGTGTTGTATGAGCCTGAGTATCTTTGAAACATTTTAATATTTGTTGCTTTGATACCTGAGTTTTGGTACTGACAGCAAAATATACTTACATTGCATATTTAACTTACTTTGCTTTACCTTTTTTCTTGATTTAAAAACAAACTTGTCATATTAGTGTTCAGTGATACACAAACTGACGTACTGTACTAACACTTTGCCCACAGAAGAATATTAACAAAACTATGATTTCAATCAGGAAATAGCTGATCAAAGACAAAGGTATCAAGACTAAGAATCTAAGTGTAAAAAAGGTATGGAGAAAGTATGAAGTATTGAGAGCTGATTTTCAGTCCTTGACAAATTTGGATAAAGTATTAAGGTATCTTACCTAGACCTCATGCTGTATATTTCAATTACTACTATACAACATCACCTGGAATGTGCAATGGGAAGCATATTGTACTAACATACTGAACTGCAAGTTATCAATCTGTTTTATGTCAGTCAAAGTCAAACAGCAGGGTTTGTCCATGCAAACAGAAAACAGTGCACTGACCAGGAAACCACTGCTCGATCAGAGAGTTGACGTGGTCTGTGATGAAGGCCATGGCAGAGAAATCTCTCATCTCTGACTGGCAGATGATCTTTATGCCTCCACTCTTCTTTCTCTTCCAGTTGACATCTGATGACTCCACACTGCAGAGACACACAGATATGTCACCACCTCATTCCACTAGAAGCCATTCACCCTGCACACAGCAGCTGATGTGGAGCAGCAGGGATCAACCAGTACTTTGGTTGAGGCAGTTCAATATTTATTTTCTCCTCCCTTTTATGGTCAAAGGACAGAGGATGTTTTATTGATGTACAGATTGTAAAGCCTCCTAAGGCAAATTTAGGATTTGTGATATTTAGCTATAAAATTGACTGGACGCAACTTGAAGGACCAGTGTGTAAGATTTAGTGGCATCTAGCAGTGAGGTTGCAGATTGCAACCAAAGGAATACCCCTCCCCCTCCCCTTCCAAGCGTGTAGGAAAACCTAAAATGGCCATGAAACTTGTGAAAAACACAAAAGGCCCTCTCTACAGGGGAGGCTTGTGGGCCGATGACACAGCAAGCGGCACACTGGCTCTTGTTTTTGTACAATAGTGCTAAAGCGGCCCACATAGCAACCTGCCCACTGGGATTTCTCCTGGTGTTCCCAATGGTAAGTCTTACTCCGAATGCAATGACCCATTCTGAGTGGCCAAAGCGGCCCATAGTCAGACGGCCCTTCTGGCATTTGCACAATTTCCAGATGGTCAGTCCGTCACTGATTTTGAACAAACAATACTTGTTGTTATTGTGTTGATATTGTTCAAGACTTTCTCAGGAATTGAGCAGAAAGTCAAAGATGCCCTGTAATGTCTGGGCTGAACTTTGACACTCATTAACCTATCCACTTCCTGTGAAACATTCTGGCCATGAAGTTGACTGAATACTAGCTCCGACCTGCTGTTTGCCTCCACAGGCTTTAGACTCAAGTCTGCTGATCCTGATTCCGTACTGGCTCCTTCCTGAGGCTCTGAATGTGACTAAAGCTCCACACTCACATTTCTTCACTTAAACATTTGTCTCATTTAATTACTACCCTCATCCTTCTAGCTGCAGCTCTGACCTGAGGTAACCTCCATCAAACGTGACCAAGAGCCCCTCCTTCCAGTACACGGTCTGGCTGCGTCGGACTCTGAAGGTGCTGCAGCGGTTCCTCTGTTGGGTTCCAGCAAAGCTGTAGATCACAGAGTTCCTGCTGCACTGGCTCCTGGTGTTTCTTTTGGGCTCAAATGACTGCATTAACAAGATATTTCAGGTAATTAATATAAAATGTTTACACAAGTGTTGTAAAGTACAATGACCAATGAGAATCTGCTGGTCTCAGTACCTGCAGGTCCATCTCTGTAAGGCTGATCAGCATCCTGGCAATGAAGCGCTCCCAAAACCCAGCAGGAACAAAGCTCATCTTGAAAAGGCGCTGTAGGGTATTGTTGGTCTGCTGACGAAAGCAGTGGATGTCCATGGCGGGCTTGGGGGGAAGGAGGTGGGGCAGAAGATAGCTACAGCAAAAGGAAAGAAGAAAAGAAGAAAAGATTTAAAACTAGAAAATGTTTGAGGAAATGTTTAGAATGCTTGCACCAGGTTTGAATTGTTGCTAATGAAGGTTATGATATTGTAACCCTAAGCACAGGGGGAGCCCTCTATTAGACTCTATGGGTAAAACTTTTCTCCAATCACATGCACACAATCGCCCACTGAAATTTGCATGTACATAGCCCGCCGATCAGGATGAGCCTACTGATTACGTGTGTGTCACACAGTATATGAACTTTACATGAACATAAAACTGGATGTAACCATGGCCTAATCTTGCAGGGGTCAAAACTCATAACAGACACCTTGCACACCTCATTCCTCAACTCATCATGGAGCACGGGAGAATGCAGGTGTATATTTCCCAGCGAGGTGTCAGGTGTACCACAGCTGACACTCACACCACCCTTTTCACAAATCCTGAGTTGCCCCTGTGAGCACAGACCCTGAAAAGGAACCTGACATGTCCAAGAGATAGAACCTTGTGAACAGACAAAGCGTAGACCAAGAAGCTGCCATGCATATGTCCTCGACACTTGCCCCACTGAATAAGGCTGTTAATGCTGCTACACTATGTGTGGAATGTGTTTGGACCATGGTGGGGGTGTCCTTACCTGCCTGCCTGTAGGTTTGCTAGGTGCACTCACAAATCCAACTAGCTAGGCACTTCATGGACAGGACTTTACCTACCACTCCCTCTCCATAGCACACGAACAGCTGTTCAGTGCGCCAAAAGGAGGCTGTGTGTTCAACATAACATGCCAATGCACGTACTGGGCACATAAGATAAAATTTTGCCTCCCTGATGTGCCCATGGGGTGGAGGACAAAATGCCTCTAGCTGAATAGTTCTAAACCTAAATGAACTCCTTATGTTGCTGGGAACAAAGGACGGGGTTGGAGAGCAGCACTGCCGTGGTCACCACAAAGCAGCAGACAGCTGGTGTGAACCAACAGGGCGCACAGCCCACTCACTCTCTTAGCTGAAGTCAGTTCAAGCACCAAAGCTGTCTGGAATGACAACACTTTCAGAGAGGAGCGCTCCAGAGGCTGGTAGGAATCACTCACTAGGGCCTTGAGCACCAACGGTAGTTCCCACTGGGGCGCAGAGATATGCGTCACTGGGCATTGTCTCCTAACCCCCTGTAAGAAATGTTTCACGAGGGGGTGGGCAAAGACAGGTCTCAATTTTTTTTCAATTTCAATTTTATTTATATAGTGCCAAATCACAACAAAAGTCATCTCAGGGCACTTTTCACATAGAGCAGGTCTAGACAGTACTCTTTAATTTACAGAGACCCAACAATTCCCCCATGAACAAGCACAGAGAAGCAGAATAACAACAATAATAACAATAACAATAATAGTAATAGAGATGTGACTAGCAACAACAAACAGCAGCAATAGCTGGAGAAGGACACCAATAAGACTGCAAAGGCTGAGCCTGGATTCTGGGGTTTCCTGCGAGATGAGAAAGCACAAAAAACTCCAGGGGGAAGCCAAGTTAATAACAAACATTAATGGTAAATGAATGCACACAGATGGAGAGGAGGAGGAGGAGAGAGGGGCTTTTAAATTCAATTATGGATTTTACAGGAAGCCAATGCAGCAAAGCTAAAATGGGAGAAATATGATCTCTTTTTCTAGTTTTTGTCAGTATATGTGCAGCTGCATTCTGGACTAGCTGGAGAGTCTTTAAAGACTTGTTAGGGCAGCCTAATAATAAGGAATTGCAATAATCCAGCCTAGAAGTGTTGCTCGGACAATTTTTTCTGCATCTTTTTGTGAAAGGATGTGCCTGATTTTTGAATAATACGTAAATGAAAAAAGGCAGTCCTTGAAATTTGTTTTATGTGGGAATTAAAAGATCATATCCTGATCAAAGATAACTCCCTGATTCCTTACAGTGGTGCTGAAGGCCAAGGTAATGCCATCCAGAGTGGCTATATTATTAGATAATGAGTTTCTAAGATGTTTAGGTCTGTCTCCAAAACCCTAACGACAGGAGGAAATGGCTGCCACATACAATTTAACAGTGGCATAAGAGCCCCTTAACCACCAAATACTGCAGAAAGGAGAGAACCTCTCCCACTGCACATGTCAGGGGGTCTTGCACCAGTGTTGGAATCCCAACCAAGGAGCCAAGCCTGGAAAAGCTAGCCCAGTGTGGGCAGTGCCTCGAGCCCGCCTCCGGGGACCCCAAGAATTGGGGGATGGACCAGGGCTGGGCCACCAACATCTGGGTCATTTCTGCGTACCGTGGCACTGAACGGCGGTCCTGAGCTATCAAGATGATTGACAGCTGCTCTTGTCTCACTCTCTCCAGTAGAGTGGGAATGAGACAAAGAGGAAAGGCGTAAAGCAGCCTCCTAGGCTATGGCACATGTGCAAACACATCTACTCCCAGGGGTGGATCATCTTGCAGCATCAGGGAGAATCAGACCTGGCAGTGGGTGTTGTACTGACTGGCTATCAGGTCCACTTCCACTTTCCCAAAGTGGTTCGAAATCCGCTGCACCACGTCAGGGTGCAGCCTCTACTTGTCTGATATGAGGTAGGCGTCCCCATTTTTCGGACCCGGAATATGGAGGGCTCTCACAGACCAGAGGTGTTCTGAAGCCCACAAGAGGTTCTTCACCATCCTCAACAGGGCTGTGGATTGGACTGTGCCATGCCTGTTGATGTAGGCAATGGTGGTGCGGTTGTTTTTTCTCACCAACATGTCTACCCTGAACCAGTGTCAGGAAGTGTTGGAGAACCAAGAGCACCATCTGAAGTTTGAGGAGGTTGATGTGTCTGTTTTCTCCTGAAGGCCACACACCACCTATCAATCTCCCCAAGCAGGTGCCCACCCACCCCATCAGGGACACATATGTGAACACCGCTATGTAGGAGGTTACTTGACCCAGTGGTGTCCCTGTTGACAGATGCTGTGGGGACTCCTACTAACACAGGTCCTCCTTCACTGATGGGGGAATGTTCACCATTTGGTGCTTGAGCCTCTTGGGATACAAGTGCAGGCTGGCAAACCGCCTTTGCAGGCAGCGCATGGGCAGCAGCCCCAGTGGAACCACTGGATGGCCCGCTGCCATGAGCCCCAACACCTGCATGATAGACAAAGCTATCACTGCTGCTCCACACCACAGTCTGAGGACTGCCTGCTGCACAGCTGTCCATCTGGATTCCGACAGAACAGCCCGCAGACTGACAGAGTCAAGCACAATTCTTGATACTCCGTCTGTTGGTGTGGTTGGGGAGCACTCTTCTTCCAGTTGATGGTGAAACCAAACTGGGCTAGATACAGCACCAACTTGGCTGTGTGGAAAATGGCCCACTCCCTGACATTGCCATGACAATGAGGTCATCTAAGTAGAAGAAGACCATCATGACCTGGTTGTACAGCGACATGTCCACACACTTGCTGAATGTGCAAGGAGTCAAGGAGCCAAGGAGTAGCCTGTTGTACTTGTAGACTATATCCTGAACAGCAAAACTCAGGAACTTCCTGTGTCTCTGATGGTTAGCATACGGAACACCTTTTGGGCGATACACTGGCTCAGGATGAGGATATCCAAAATGGGTCTGAAGCCTCCAGTCCTCTTGGGAATGTTGGGGCCTCATAGGCCAGACTGCATGTTTCTCACTCAAAGGGAGTCCTTAAGAGATTCACCCCTGAATTCCACCGGGCACGTGTGCGCCGCGTTCCAGCTCTGACGTGGCTGCCGGAGCTGATCGCGGCCACTCTAGTCAATGTATCCGATTCCACCGGGCGCACTGCGGCGCGTTTCAGAAGCGGCTCTCTGCTCTGCTGCACTAAAGATAGGTGCCTAGTTTATTTTTTACCGAAGCCACATCAAGCAGCACAGAGCAGATCGAGCTGGGCAGGAAGTCAGACACAAAAACAGCATTGAGCATCTGGTCAATTTTCAAAATAAAACACCCCGTGCAGACTCCTGGTCGTATATCAACAATAAACGCAATTAAAACAGACGAATAAAGAAACCATTTAACTATGTAGCCTACTTAACCATAGCAGAAGCACAAAAATCAAGGAAAATGACCAAATCAATGAAAGTTGAGCAAGTTAACAAAATTGGGCAGTTTAGTTGCCCTGCTACTGCAGTAATTACGGTAGCTTTGAGGGACTATCAGCTTTGACTAGGCTGCTGTAATTACTGTAGTAGGAGTGCAACTGACTTTAAACGTCAGAAGGCTTCCCTGCAGTGAAGACGCTCCGCTTCTGACGCTCTCCCGGTGGAATAGGGTGCTGTGCAGAGGACGGAGCAAATATAGTCAGGTTATTGTATAGCCACACCGCTAAGTTGATGTTAGCATGCTTCACACATGTTACATCCAGTGACTAGGCCTTGCGTGCCACTAACTAACCTCTTTCAACCTGGCACCCTTTATCTTACACGCTTTCCTTAACATAACCACACTAATAGTTAAGAGAAGGTTTAAAGCCGCGCTTTACATACCCTTTTGCTTCCGACCTAGTACATGTGGTCTCAAGCCCCCATATGGTCTGGCCTTTTGCCTTTTCTTCCCTTGTTCACAGAACAAAGGAACATGTGGCCTCCATCGCCATTTTGAATCCTGTCAGCCATTTTGTTTGCCCACAATTCTCACTCTCTCTCTCACTCACACACACACACACACACACACTCTCACACATACACATCTATATATAGTCTCACTAGTTAGATTACATATTGTGTGTTTTGTTCTTTTATCTTTTAAATAAATGCTTTTGGATAACATGCACAAGAGTGAATTTTGCCAACCTCTGCTCTGCAAAGAATTCCAAAACCCTTCAACCTTTACTAGCTATTGATATGATACTTAATTAGTAATTAGTTCAAAATTGATTGCTTCATACAATTTATGAGACTGAATCAATTGACTGGCTATTTTTTTCCCTGTCTCCCAGGGTTGTGCTCTGTTATTATTAATTCTTTAATAATTTTTATTGATTTTAATAATTCATAATTATCTTTGATAATGATTAATTATTGCTGATAGCCTAACCTTGGCTCAACAGGAACCAGGAATTATGCAGAGTAAAACCCCCTCTGTCTGTCACGAGTGGGAATGATCGAAACAGCCTGTTTCAGCAACAGGCCCTGGATCTCCTTGGAGAGAGAATCAATCTCCTCTTGGGAGGACAGATTTATCTCCTTGATGGCCAAGAGTGGAGGAGGAACATGGCAGAACTGGAGTGATTAACCCAGTCTCAGTGTTCTGTCCATCCACTCCGTTAGGGACTGTTTATTATTTATGAGAGGGAGGGGGGTGGTGCAAAACGGGGGAGGCATATCAAATATTTTTTTTAAGCATTGGGGAGAGACATATTTTTATTTTGACTTAGGGGAGGAACATACAACTTTAAATAGTTGCATTTTGTATTTATTTTACGTTTTTTTATTTGCAGTGTTGGTGACGAGGCTCAGTGAATTGGAAGTACAGCTCCGCACCATGGAAAACCAATCATTAGCTAATGTAGTTAGCCAGCCCCCAGTAGCCGGTGCAGGCCGAACTAGCATAGCTTCTACTTCCCTGGTAGCTCCCGAGCAGCCAGTAAGCCAGGGTGGCTGGGTGACTGTCTGAAGGAAGTATAGCCCTAAGCAGAAGCTCACGGTTCACCACCTACCAGTTCATGTTTCCAACAGGTTCTCCCCACTCAGTGACACACCCACTGAGAAACCAACTCTGATTATTGTTGTGTCGGTGTGTACATTTGCAAAGAGAATGTCGGACTCCATAGTTTTCTCTGGGCCCCTGCCAAATCTGACCAGCGATGACATGTATAGCCGTATGTCATCATTCAACCACTGGTTGTCGAGGTGGTGTCCAGCAAACGATGTGGGCTTCATAGACAATTGGCAGACTTTCTGGGGAAGACCTGGTCTGATTAGAAGAGATGGCATACATCCCATTGTGGATGTAGCTGCTCTCATATCTAGAGATATGGCTGAGTTTATTAGCAGACCAAAACTATGACAACCCAGAGTTGAGACCAGGAAGCAGAGCTGCAGCCCTAAACGGTTCTCTGCACTTCCATTAAAGCATTACCCACCCAAAACCACATAGTCACTGCACAACTGTACAACAAAATAGGAGAATTAAATGTAGACTCTCAAACATTAGATCACTATCACTTAAAGCCGTATTAGTAAATGATGTAGTATCAGATTATCATATTGATTTATTTTGTCTTACTGAAATCTGGCTGTGGCAGGAAGAGTATGTCAGCCTAAATGAATCCTCTCTTCCCAGTCATATTAATACTCACATTCCTTGAGACACTGGCTGAGGAGGTGGAGTTACAGCCATCTCAACTCAAGCCTAATTATCAACCATAGACCTAAATTTAATTATAACTCATTCAAAACCCTTGTTCTTAGTCTCTCTCACCCAACCTGGAGAACTTTACAGTTAATTCTATTTGTTATAGTGTACCGTCCTCCTGTGAGTTTTTATCTGAATTCTCAGAGTAGGAGTCCTTAGTACTCATAAAGTAATTATAGTAGGTGACTTTAACATTCATGTGGATGTTGATAATGATAGTCTTAGCACAGTGTTTATCTCATTATTAGGCTCAATTGGCTTCTCTCAGAGTGTAAATAGACCCACACACTGTCTTAACCACACCCTCGACCTTGTTCTGACATATGGCATCAAAATTGAACATTTAATAGTTTTTTCAAAAAATCCTGTTTTATCAGACCATTACTTAATATCTTTTGAATTCCTATTACAGGATTACGTGCCATTAGACAAAAATGTCTTTACTAGATGTGTATCTGATAGTGCTGTAGCTAAATTTAAGGAAGCAATTCCATCAGTATTGAATTCAGTGCCATGTCTCAATACTACAAAATTTTTTTAATCTAATTTTAGTCCCTCCCAAATTGATCATCTTGTTGACAGTTCTGCAGGCTCACTGCAAATAACACTTGATTCTATTGCCCCTTTAAAAAGGAAGATAATAAAACATACAAGGTTAACCCCATGGTATAACTCCCAAACCTGTAAATTAAAACAAACATTGCGAAAATTTGAAAGGATTTGGCGTTCCACCAAACTATAGGAATCTCGCTTAGTCTGGCAAGATAATCTTAAAACATATAAGAAGGTGCTGTAATTAAACCTCTTCTTAAGAAGCCTACTCTTGATTCAGACATTTTAGCCAACTATAGACCCATACCTTATCTTCCATTTCTCTCTAAGATCCTTAAGAAAGCAGTTGCTAATCAGTTATGTGACTTTCTACATAACAATAGTTTATTTGAGGATTTTCAGTGAGGGTTTAGAGTGCATCATACCACAGAGACAACACTGGTGAAAGTCACAAATGATCTAACTGCATCGGACAAAGGACTTCTCTCTGTACTTATCTTGTTAGATTTTAGTGCCGCATTTGACACAGTTGACCATCACATCCTATTACAAGGAGTGAAACACTTAATTGCCGTTAAAGGAACTGCATTCAGTTGTACACATGATAATCCTTCATGCACGCAAAAGTTAGACACAGAGTTCCACAAGGTTCTGTGCTTGCATCAATAATATTCACCTTATTTATGCTTCCTTTAGGTAATATTATTCGGAAACACTCCATAAATTTTCATTGCTATGCAGATGATACTCAATTATATATATCTATGAAGCCAGATGAAACCAATCAGTTAACCTAACTTCAAGCATGCCTTAAAGACCTGGATGACCTGCAATTTGTTTGGTTGCTGGTTACTAGTGCATTTCCAGGTGGTTGCTAAGTGCTTGCTATGGCTTTCCAGGGAAACACCAGGAACCAGTGCAGCAGGAACTCTGTGTTGCTAGGTTCTAGTAGGTGTTTACCAGCGTATCATGAGATGCTAGGCAGTTGTTATGGTATTCAGGGTAGTTGCCTGGGTGTTGCTAGGTTGCTGCTGGGGTGTTTGGGATGGTTGCTCTCATGATTCTGGCTGTGTTCATGGTGGATATGAGGGAGTACTGCATGGTTGCCACTGCTGCATGTTTTATGTAATATACTGTGTGGTGCAAAAACATGGGGTAAAAAAATCTGCTAGGATAGTAATGTATATGTTTTGCAGAGCAAGCACACATAATAACAAATCCAAAATGTACAATGACACCCAATCTAGCAAATGATCAATGTCAGTGTGAAGGCTGTACACTGAGTAGGCTTTAACGAATTATAGACAAGATTTTACCTGTTGTTGGCCACAGGCAGAGCAATCTCAAACTTGGCTAGAAACTGAAAATACTGTTCCTCTGTCTGCTGGGTGAACCCTGTTCCTACTAGCAGCATCTGCAACGACAGACAACACAGGGAGTCAGTGTTGTCAGCTCACAAGGCCAAAAGATTTTTCTGAAATTTAAGTTGATTTTTTTTCCCATTTTGCCATCTGCTTCCTGAGTCTCACTCTGAGGTCTTCAGTTCGGATTACTCCATTCCTTGCTACAGAGCGAGAAGACTTGAGGTGGATGATCCTCTCCAGGCATTCTGATAGCCACACAGGGCACAGGAAGTAGAGGGTACACAGGCCATGGCTGGTGTCGGGAAAGTGCAGCAGTGTCCCCGTCTCTATCAAGAACTTGATGGCTGGATGTGGATACAATGCAAAGAAGAAGAGAGCCATAAGCATAGTGTTACCCCGTGAATAGCGTAGTTCCTCTCCAGGCCAATCAGTAACAAATACAGGTCTGCCCACAGATGTTTTGGGGTAGCTCACCCAAATAAATGGGAAGCTTACTTAAATACTGGAAATACCCTTTTGTGCATGGAAATTAGTCTGTGTAGTTTGAACTGTTTGATATATTCCTTAAAGGTGCAATTACTAAGATTTGGTGTCTCTTTGCATCACATATAATTTCACACTAACACTTACCAAATCATTTTCATATTTTGTTTGAATAAGTAACAGTACCAGTCTGCAGGTCCTCGTAGTCTCTGATGTCGCTTCCAGGGTTCTGCTCCATGATGCGGTCCAGTTGGGCATCGGTCAGGTATTTGACTTCTCCCTCAGCATCTCGTCTCTGCTTCTCTGCAAGCACCGCCTCTTGAAGTTTCAGGTAGCTCCTGGGGATCTGGTGAAGAGGACAGTGGTGAAAATCTGTCTGTGAATCTGGGGTTACGCCATGGTTATATTATGTAATAAACGTTGCCATGGTAGCGACTTGTCAATCACAAGGTAACCACGCCCTAAGGCATATGCTGCTATATCATATATTTTACTTTAAATGGGACCGAAATTTACAAAATGAACATCATGCTGTATTGAAGAAGACTTGAAAACTAGCGACTGAGACCATAAACTCATTAGGAAACAGTTTACTGAGGTAATAAATCAAGTGAGAGTAAGGGTCATTTTCTCATAGACTTCCATACAATCAGACTTCTTTTTGCAACCGGTGGATTCTCCGCCTGCTGGCCATTATAAAGTATGCAGGTTTAAGGCACTGGCTTCACTCTTCAAGCTGGGAGCTACCCACTTGGTTACAACAAGCTATTGCTTGGTGCTCCGAGTAATGTTTGATACAGAGTGGTCATTGCATTTGGATAAATCTTCATTTATTATTCTTCTGTTTGTTTTTTGCAAGCTTTCAGTGACAGAAACCATTGAAATATCAAAATGTTCAGTGCTTTAAGGACATTTATGCTATTACTTTTCTTCCCTATAGCATATTCCAGTGATTTTATATAATTTTTTAAAATATTAAAATTTATAATGGAAGGTTTATGGGAGGAATGGTTGAGAGCTGATATCTCAAAAACTAAAAGTGCAAAACTGTTCATATTTGATGTACAGGTGTCCAATGTGGAAATGCTTAACATATTAAAACATGTACCAATAGCGCCACCATGTGGTCAGTTATTACATGTTTTATGTTTAGGCTAATAACTCATGAACAGTTATCAAAAAATATTTGGACAGGATGTTCCTTGGATGATGCTGATTAGTCTGATAAGCTACGTCCATTTGCACCTGAACTTTTTTTTCCACCATTTTAGATTTTTTGATAAACACATGTTTTGCTTCTGTTGGCACATGTTTCATCTAATCTTCACCAAACATGGTACATACCATATTTAGATGACCTTGAACAAAACTTATTTATTTATTTTTGGATATCACTCACGGTTTGTCCATAATTGATTACCAAACTTTTGAAGGTGTGGCCTAATGCACTTAATAGCCAATAACTCCTGAATACTGAATTGGATTGCAACCAAATTTGGGAATGTTGTACACAAGTTGACATTTTACAAGTGTGTAACATTTCATTAAATTCTACCAAAAGGGGGCGCTAACATAATTTTAAAAAATGATACTTCTCCAATTCTGTCTTTAAAGAGGACCTATTATGCTGATTTCAGCTCTAAATTTTTATTTTTGGACTCCACTAGAGTAGCTTGGCATGATTCAAAGTTCAAAAAACTCCTTATTTATCTTATACTGGCCCTTTATGCAGCCCTTCAATATACACAGTTTCTCTTACACTCCATTTTAGCTCCTGTCTCTTTAAGGCCCCCCTCCCGATAAGCCCATTCTGTTCTGAATGGCCAGCTTTACGTATCAGATTTGTGTAACTTTACCGTCAATGCAAACCAAACATTTCCTGATTTACTGCTTCAAATTAAAAATTTTTAAATGAATAACTAACGGGAGACTTTTATTGTGAAGAATTTAAAGGAATGTATCATAATGCAAGATGCTTCTTCTTGCTTCTGCTGCTGTTTTGTTTTCACTCAGCTGTTCTGAGTGCCACAATAGTTCCTGGTGCACTAGGAAGAAGTGTCTTAGGAGCAGGGACCTCAGGTCAAACTGCACAGCCAGTCTGATTCTACTTGATGTGATTTCATGAGCAGACAGTGGAAAGAGACAATGGAAAAGGAGACCACACAAACACACATATGTGTCCACATGCTGGTCACAGAACGGTCACGTTCCCAATGCTTTATCAGGAAATGCTGTGCACTGTCGCTTGCGGAGACATGGCTGAAATTGATCATTCTGAACTCATCCACTTTGACACCTGGATTTCACATCTACTGCCCAGACAGAACACTGGACTCAGACCAGTGGTGGGGTGGGGAGTGGCAGGGGGGTGGGTCTGCTTGACGGTTAACTCCAGATGGGACTCTGACGTAGCAAAATTGGCATCAACACTGCTCTTGAGCCCTTGATTATTATTAACTTATTAACATTAGACTCTTCTACCCTCCTCGAGAGTTCAGCTCTGTCATGCTAACTGCAGTCTACATTCCACCACAAGCAAATCAAGCTCCATGAATATGTTTACGGACTCAGCTGAGGGCAAGATTAATGAATACACTGACTGTCATAAGCTACAATGTGCAGTGATGACACTATTCCCAAAATAAACTTAGTGAAGTAAGGAAATTTGTGTTTGGTAGATTATTTCTTTGTTGTAACAATGCTTCTTGGCAATAAATCTCATACCATTGGAAAGCCTGTTTATTTCCGTTTTAAATGGTGCTTCATTTGTAAGGAACATGCATTTTTGGGATGAGCAGCAGAGCTGAGTATGTGGGTTGCGCCCATGAAAAATTTGCCAAATCTTCACTGCCAATGCCAAACAGCTTATTTTGCTGTTGCTATTGACTCTCATTTTGAGCTTATGGTACCCCCAGATGCTGCAAATCAGATTGGCAAGAACCGAAGCTCCAAGAACCGGCATGCCATGTTTGACTGATCTGGATAGGGCCAGTGCGATAGGGCAACTTCAAGCTGGTGTTCCGCAAAACCAAGTTGCAGCATTATTTTGAGTGAGCCCTAGTACCATCTCCAAAGTGAAGGCCAAGTTTCATATAATGGGGGATGGATGTCAGAGACAGGCCATGAAGTGGGCGTCTCAAGAAGATGACACCCCAAGAAGACCGTTTCCTCACTGTTGGGCCTCAAACCACGGGGTCACACAGAGATGACATCACCGCCCCTTTAAAAACTGAACGTGCCCTGAAGCACATGCCTATCCCATGTCACTGAGCTAGGGGTAACTTCTGTTCCTCTGAGTCAGCTGACTAAATGGGGTACCCCACGCATGTGTTTTCCTCTCATCGAAGACTACCCTCGCCGGACGAGACGAGACTTTGCCCGTTTTCACCCGAACACATTCCCCGATCCGAGAGAGACTGCTGCTGCAACCAGCGTCCTCAAATTCCCTCGAGACAGAAGAAAACTTCCTCACCGAGTCGACTCTGCTGTTCTCTCCGCCACGCCGCCGAGAGCCAGCTGCCGTGCTTTTCGCCGACCGTGCGAGAACGGCCACCGTCTGCATCCGAGCCCAGGACAAAGCCGGACATAAAGACGGACTACACACACACCCTGCTCGCTTTCTGAAGTGACCAAGTAAGAGGTATAAGTCTGGGCAGAGGCAGTGTTAGTTGTGTGTTTCTATCAGCATCAGTTGCTGTTGTATAGCATTTAGCTTTTAGCTTTATTGCTATTGTTTTGTTGTGTTGTTGACAGACCGCTGAGTCCATTTTTCTCTGTTTACTCTTGGGAGTATTTTTAAGTTTGCTGCCTGTTTAGTCGTGTTCACCACGCTAGACTGTTTTGTGTTTGTCCCACTCGGGACTACTGCTGTGTTTGTGCCATCGTGAGAGAGAAAGTAAGTTGCTTTGTCAATCAGAAACCGGACAACGTGCGTTACAGACTGCTGTCCGTACGCGCACTGTCTGTGGACAAAGGAGCCGCTTCTCTTCCTCTCACGATCGCTTTCTCTCCTTCCTCCCTCTCTTCCGACTAACACATACATGCGCGTGCACACACATACACGCACCGACATCTTTTGCACAGCTGACGGTCAGATAATGTCGGACAAAGCTTTGCTTTGTCTTTCCTTATCCGCCATCAGACACGTGTGTTTTTCACAGAAGTGGGTGAGTGCGAGACGCCGTCCACCAGGTGTCGCCATCTTGCTTCTGTCAAACCAAGACACCGCCACATTTCTGCCATCCGGTTCTCGCGCGACGTGACTTCCTCCCATACTCACGTCCGCGTAGCAGACAACAACATCATAACGTCAGGCCCCGTCGCCATCTTGTCGCACACACACACACACACGCATTCCCCTGCATGTGTCCAACCCTGTACATAGCTGTTGTGTTTTGTTTGGTAGGATTAGATTTTAGAATAGTTGTTTATTGAATGAAGCATTTGTTAACTTTGTTAATTTTGCTAAGTTTAATAAACACTGTTATATCTTTAAAGAGAAGTTCTTCTGTCATTTTTGTGTGTAATATTGTGAAAAGTGGCTGATTGAAGGAGTCAGAGCTCGAATTCACCCTTCTTTGTTCATCCTTGAATGTTGATATCTCTCAGATATTAACATTCTAGGTGAACTCCCATATATGAGACTACCTTGTTTGGTTATTGGTCCCGGTGTCTGGGTGGTGCCCCGTATTTGTTAATTCATATTAATAATTCTATTAATTGTCATAATTAGTTAATTATCCTTGATAATTGATAATTATTGCAAATAATCAACTGTGTTCCTCACAGATCCAACAGTTGGTGCCGAATTATTGATTAAGGTTAACAATATCTTATTTTCATACTGCTAATAACCAAACGCACTACTGCCCGTCCCAACACTCACCCTGTCAGCACTTAAGTAACGTAGGCTGTCTTCTACAGATTTGCAGTCAAGGTTTGCAGGAAAATATGGCTGATGGCTCTCTGCCCAGACAATCCGGAACAGACTGCATGCAGCCAATCTCTGGTCTCATAGGGCTGCCAGGAGGCCTGCCATGACTGCCCTTCACCGTTAAGCCCATTAGTGCTGGTGTTGGCAACACGTGCACTGGAACCTGACCATGTGGAGGAACGTTATGTTCAGTGATGAGTCCAGATTCTGCCTATGGCAGTAGGATCATAGGGTCAAAGTGTGTAGAGGACGCGGAGAATGCTATGCTGATTGCTGCACTGATAGAGTAACATTTTTTGGTGGAGACAGTGTGATGGTGTGGGATGGCATCTCCCTCACTGGAAAAATGAGGCTTGTCATCATTGGAGGCAATCTCAATGCAGAGAGATATCGAGATGAGATTCTGCAACCAGTGGCAATCCCATATCTCCACAGTCTGGGTCCGAACTCTGTCCTCCAAGATGACAAAGCTCGCCCCCACAGAGCGGGGTTTATCAGAGACTACTTTCAGAATTTAGGAGTGGAGAGGATGGAATGGCCTGCCAGCAGTCCTGACCTCAACCCCATTGAACACTTGTGGGATCAGCTTGGGGGTGCTGTTTGTGCCAGAATGACCAACACAACCACGTTGGCTGACTTGCGACAATTGCTGGTTGAAGAATGGGATGCCATCCCATAGCATTGTGTGACCAGTCTGGTGACCAGCATGGTCCAGAGGTGCCAGACTGTTGTGGCTGTGTATGGTTCTTCCACACGCTACTGAGAATCCTGTCTGTTAAATGAATTGAATGTTAAATTGCCAATATGTCTTGTTTCTTCAAACTTCAATCATCCAATCCACCAAACACCAAACAAGAGTCAATGGCAGAATAAGCTGTTTGGCATTGGCAGAGAAGATTTGGCAAATTTTTCATGGGCGCAACCCACATACTCAGCTCTGCTGCTCATCCCACAAATGCATGTTCCTTACAAATTTGGCACCATTTAAAAGGGAAATAAACAGACTTTCCAACGGTATGAGATTTATTGCCAAGAAGCATTGTTACAACAAAGAAAGAATCTATCAAACACAAATTTCCTTACTTTTTGTGCCAAGTTTATTTCCCAACCAGCCATGGTTTAACAGAGACGTATGAATCCAGCTGAGAACATGATGTGTCACCTACAATTCTGGTAACACCAATGCCTACAAGAAATGCTAGCCTACAGGAACAAGGTGGGATCTAACTACCACGGCTCCAACTTCAGACGCATGTGGCACAGACTGATTAATATCAAAGCCTACAAAGAGAGAAGTGATAAGTGATAGCCATTCTAAGGTCACTTCCTCGCTACCAGGCGAGCTTAACTCTTTCTTTGCTTGTTTTAGAGCAAAGAAATAGTTAAACTGATGGAGACCCACCCACTGACCTGGGCAAGACTACAGTCACACTGACTGCAGCTGATGTGAAAAGGTCCTTCAGCAAAGTCAATCCAAAACAATTTCCCTCTGGGATTATAATAAAGTTTATCTTAATCTTAATTCCTGCAAAGCACCAGAGCCCGATGCTGTCTCATACAAAGCCCTCAGAGCTCAAACGAATCAACTAACATCAGCCTTCTGTGACATCTTCAACCTCTCCCACCTGGACAAGAGCAAAACCTGCGTCAGGATACTTTTCATTGACAGAGCTTGGCATCAGGTGGTGCAAATTGGCAGCTGCACCTCCTCCTCACTGACCCTGAGCACAGGTGCTCCCAGAGCTGAGTGCTCAGCCCTCTGCTTTACAGCAAGTCTGCTTATCAGCATGAAGATGAAGTCCTCATAAACTGGTGTCATGACAACATCAACAAAAACCAAAGAGATAATATTAAATTACAGGAAGCTGAAGGAGAGCGACCATGCTCCCTAATACATCAGTGGATATGAAGTTGGAAGGGTAAGCAGTTTCAAGTTCCTTAGCATGCATATTACGGATGACCTCAGCTGGACTGTTTACAAGGACATGTCCCCCAACTCCTCTTCTCTCTCAGAAGACTAAAAAAGTTTGGCAAGTCCACAAACATTTACAGATGCACTCTGACTTATCACTCTAACCTGCAGCTTCAGAGACAGTTTCTACCTCCAGGCTATCAAGCCTCTCACACTTGAGCTGAATTAGCAGAAACAATACATTTCAGTTTTAACTATTATTATTATTTATTTGTTTTTTAACTCTTTTAACTCTTCACCTTATCCTTTATTATTGCATGTTTATCAGTTTAGTAGTTTGCCAGAGTAGTCTTGTTCTAAGAATTTCATTGCCCAGTTTGACCCAGTGTTGCTCCGTGCAGATGGCAAATAAGGCATTTGAACCTTGAACATTCATTATTAGGGGTGATGGTCGATTCTGAAATGATTTAACTGTTTGTAATCTGTTTACAGTTACTGTTACTTAATGCTTAGTAGCTCACTGAACATTATAATAATATAAACACTGTACTGAGCACACACAAATACTGTGAATATAGTAATCCACATTCTACTCGTGTTTTATAAATCTGAATCTATCTTCTATCTACACAGTAAAATCCACTGAAATTCTAGTGAGAATTACTATGATTCTGAATTAACGTAATTGTATTGTTAATATTATAGCTATTGGTTAAAAAAGTGTCTGCTGTGTGAGTTGAGACGCTCCTCCTACATCTTATGCTTATTAAACTATTTCAAACTCTATTGGATGGGTTGTTTCAAGAATGCTTTGTTCTCAAGCTCTACTCCTTGTTTTGTGAACCCCCCCCACCCCCACGCATCATGTAGAGCACATCACCTGCCACACTGCCTCACTCACCAGTCTGCCCAGCAGTTTACTGCCACAGGTGGAACTGCTGCTGTCTTTCATGGAGAAAGCCACCTGGTAGAGCACCTTCTTCAGCCCATCCAAACCCTCCAGGGTTTTACAGGACACTTCACTGAGTACCAAGACACATACACGCGCACACGCGCACACGCGCACACACACACACACACACACACACACACACACACACACACACACAATATACTCTATGGTTACAATAACAGATGTTTGTAAGGCCAGTGGTGGCACTGCCACAGCTGGCATGAGGCTCAGGTAAACAGTGCAACTGATATTTATCAATATAAAAAAACAATAAAATGTACAATGTGCGCTTACTGCAAGTGTTTCCAGGTGATGTCAGGGTAACCAGTGGCTCGAGCTCCTGATGGGGATCGGCACAGAGCCAGGATGTAAGCTCTCAGTGTGGCCAGTCTCTCAGTGCGAAACTTGCTGTCGATGAGATCCAGATGTGTTCCCACAACTAAGACTGCAGAGTTGGGTGCTCGCGCCTATAAGCCACAACATACATCAACTAATGTATTCATTGAATATGAACGGTTGGTCAGCTTTGTATATCATGAGCTTCAAAGTTCATTCTTGACCTTGGAAGCAGGTGGTTGACCCAAAAAAAATCTTAACTCAATGTCTGATTGCTAGTTTTCTCTATTACACTATTTTTTCACATTTCGCAGGAGTTTGAATAACATGAATAAGGCTGATTATTAACTTCTCTCTTTCCATCTTACTTGTCTGCACATAAATGTGGTATTAGATTCTCTTTATTACATTATATTACATATTCTATTTTTTCTATTTCATATTTTTTGGTTTACATTTAATTTAATATTTTTATATAAATAAAACTCACTTTTGCAAAAAGACAAATACATTTTAATGAACAATGTGTCAGATTTATGTAAAACCTTGCATCTGATTGGCTTTTGCTCTCTGAGCATACATGTAATTAATCATGTGATCACTGGAGAGCTGCATTACACCTTTACTTCACTGTCAGTGGAGTGGACTTGCTTGATAAATACTGTGTCTTATTCCTTTTTGCTCTTTAGTTGACTCTGTAGAATGTTTTTAAGTGAACCTCAGCACCCTGCGGGTGAGGTGGGTCCAATATTTTAACTTGGAATTAAAATGGGACTGGGAGCCAAACTGACAGAATTGCATCAAGATCATGTTGGCAAGGAAAAAATTCAAAGGACAAAGTTACAACTGGAAGTTAGCTTCTGAAACAAATCAAGACATTAACTTCTTACCAGGCAGTCCCATATTTGTGCATAAACCTGAAAATATTGTACCAAAATAAAGAGGTTATTGTGCTTCTACCCTTTTGATTACAGTAATAACCCTGGTCTCATTTGAATGGTCACTCTTCTAAATTTTACAACCAAAAAGTCACAATGAGTATAACTGATCCTCAACCAAAGTTACAGAAGTGTCCCACTGGTGCGACAGTGTCATTTAACAGATTAATGCTGTAAAGTGACCAACTAATCAGCAGGAAACAAAGGGAATGTTATTGAATGTTACAGGTTAGTAATTAGGCTTCACTAAAGCATTTCGCTGAAATGATGTTAACAGTTTCAACATCTTCCACGGCATAACACTTTCATTAAATGACATCCATCTTACTGTGTTCGAGTTGTGTGATCCCTTTAAAGCTCCCTCTGGAAACACAAACACCATCTCTTGTTTAGCACTGATGATTCACAGTCACACCCTTCACTTTCTGACCCACTCACACTAAAGTACAGCGGGAACCAAACTCTCAGTGGGTCTACAGAAATGTGTGTATGTGTGTGTGTGTGTGTGTGTGTGTGTGTGTGTGTGTGTGAGCTAAATGTCACCTCTATGTTAAGCAGCCATGTCTGCAGGTTGGCCACAGCCTCCTCTCCCAGAGCCAGGTTCCAGATCACCACATACAGGGCTTTATCAGTGAAGAAACACTGATTCACTGTGGACATGCTGGCTTGACCTCCAATGTCCCAAATGTTGAATGTCACAGAGTCCTTCTGTGTGTAATTAGAAAAGAGCCGAGTCAAGAAGTTTCCAGCAGACAGATCTGACGACAAAGTAGTCATTATGAAAATGGGATACTGTTTCTGTAAAGAGGTGTTCCTGTTGACTTTTTGTAATGTAATTTTTCAATGCTGTGAGCACCACAAATTAAATTCCATTCAACTCTACTGTCCATCTCCTATCTGAAAACTTGGATAAATATACCCAAAAGTATATAACTAGAGAGATGTCCCTTCAGCGCATGGGACCCTGGGATAAAGGTGAACTCCAGCTCTTCTTGCATATCAAGAGTACTACTGCATATGTAAAAAAGAAAAAAAAAGGGCGCAGTATGAAGTCTGATAAATAGATAAATAAAGTGATGTCACTCAGTGGTTGAGTTGCATTGTAGGTGCCAGGTTTTGACGACTAGGGGTGTAACGGATCACAAAACTCATGGTTTGTGTTGTATCATGGATTTGAGTCACGGATCGGCTCATTTTTCGGATAAGCAAAAAACCCCAAAAAACCTCCCAAAAAAACAACTTTGCTTTCCATATGTTCTGTAAAACACTTACAGCAAGGAACTTTTGCCCATGATGGACATTCAAGGTGTCCAATGTTTAAATAAAATCTTAAAATATATAAAATATTCAATGCTCAATTGTTAAAATAAATTGCAATATGCGGCATGATACCTTCCTCTTTTAAACATGGTAGTGAATGAAACAACAGCCTGTGTCCACATCATCAAAACTTGATAACTTACAAACATGAACACACATCTTGTCCTGCAGCTTAGTTTGTTGAATGAGCCACCAAACAAATATTCACTGGGGAAAAGTGCACCACTAAGGTCACTTAGCAGCTAGATAGCTAATTAGCTGCTCAGCTGCAGCACATTAAACAGCGTGTAAACATACCTGCAGATGTCACTTTGGACCCGTTAAATGCTGGTTTGGTCGTTGCTCTTCAAAATTCCTGCTAGCAACGCGCTGTCTGTCCATGACGTGTACTTACAGTGGTTTATTTACTTTGTATTTTTGCAATTAATCTGCGGTTCACATGCATGCCGAACCGTGAGGGGCGATCCGTACAGATCATGGGTCAATTATGATCTGTTATACCACTAATAACGACAAATGTATGGAATACTGCATTGATTTTTATCATTTTTATTTCAAACTCCATCGTGAGTCCAACAATGTTGTAGAAGTGCAATGCTGAATTGGTGGAGTACTCTTAATGAAACCAAGGCATGTACTGTATCTTTATCACATGTGTGAAATTGTGGCCAATGTGTTACAAGGATAGTCAGTGGTAGCGTCTAAAATGTGAATTCCTGGATATTAAATGTTCATCTGCAATTATCTGTAGTGGTCCCAGTAATATTTGCTGGTAAAATGTACTGAAGTAGCATATCACATGACATGGTTAAGCTAAGTTGAGTAAAAAGAAAAAAAAAAAGTTATAGCCTAAATACGGTTGCAAGAACAATACTTTCCACTCATATCTTGGGATGTTTGATTTGAAAGAGAAGAGAACTTAGAACTCCCCCTGCTCTTTTATCTGTTTCACTCAGTGGATGTCTCTTGTTTTTCACTCTGCATTGAGTGTTTTGTCAGAGTGATGGTTATTTGGGGTACTTTAACTGTGTGCTCTCCTTCATGCCCCTATGCAACTTCTTTCTGCCTCTTTCCTGGTCGATGATCATGGAGGCTACAGTGGAAATGAAAGTTTTGAAAGCATTTTGGGTGCAAATTCAGGAGGCTTATCTCTGCCCAGTTATCAAAGTTAAAGCAAGTGCACCTACACTAAACTGATGTAACAGCCTACATGAGTCACACGTTTTACCAGCAAAACTTGTTGTTGTTCATTGTTTGTGATGTGGAAATGTCAGAGAAATAAAAAGTTTACATCCTGATATTAGTTCAGTTATAAAATCGAAAAGCTCTGCAAAGCATCTCCTGCCGGCTGCTGATCACGCTGCCAGCTGGAGAGTCAATCACAGTGGACGGTAGAGGAGGAGATGGTAGAGATGCTGGTGTGTCTTTTTAGGGCCGAAGCCAAAAGGACAAAGGCCCTCTTGTATTTTGTGTATTTGTTTGTTTGTTTGTTTCTTTCTTTCTTTATTATCATGTCACTTAAACCCTAAATTTGACCCCTTAAACATGCTCAAAAACTCCCCAAATTTGGCTCGCACATTAGGTGTGGTGAAAAATATGATAAAATATAAAAATTAACCCCCAAATTGCCAAAATGTGCTCTCTAGTGCCACCCATGTAACTAAAATAGCCGCCACGGCCCATAGGAATGTCATAGAGAGATCAAACCAAAACAGAATTATTTGTCTCATCAAGACCTACAAATCATATGCTGACACCCCTGAGCTAAATCCAACAGGAAGTCCGCAATTAGCTTTTCAAAATAAGACTTTTCCTCAATTTTGGTTCCCGAACAAACGCTATCTCCTCCGAGGGAGTTAATGGTATCGGCTTCAAACTTTGATAGATGATTTATGACACTGTGCTGAAAAAAAGTTGTTAAAAACTTTGTAATAACTCAAATGGTTTGGATTTAATAAGCCCTGAAAGTTGCAGTGTCACATCACATCAAATGTACCCCTTACAATGTAAAACAATGGGGGAGGCATAGCCTTTGTGTCAAACAGAGGCTTCTGACGTCTAAACTATAAGTCTGACCACTTTCAAACCTGTATCAATGGATTCGCCACGAAATTTCCTACTAAAATACATGATTTTTAATGTAATATTTGGCCAAAGTAATGGGATTTATGTGGAGATTTCACCAGAAGTGAACTCCTCTCCAACTGCTCCTGGTGATGTCACTCCCTCAGTGCTGTGAAACATTCTGCAATACACACTCATTATAAAATCACAGGAGGAGCAAGAAAAGACTTTAAAACTCAGACTCTAATATCTCAAAAACAATAAAAGATAGAAAAAACATGTATAATCAAGATTTGTAGGTCAAAGGCTCGTGACTCATTTAAAGTTCAAATGAAGTCTGTATCTAAAACTATGTGGAAGCAGTAAATGTTCAAAAAGGTGTGGGTTCGCTCACACTCTCCATTCACATATATGAGTATTTTTCTGTGTCCAGCTGCAGTTACTTATTGTCTCTACACACCTGACAGTACACATGTCAATCAAACTTTGACCAGGCCATGTGGGTTAAAAGTCTTTCCTTTTCTAAAAATAGACCAGGAAAAAATAGGAAATTAATTTGTTTTAGACAAAAACTCACTATGCTTCCATATTGCCTGTTTCTCATAGTGCCACCTACTGTGCACAGGAAGTCTACTTTACAACACACATCATCAGGTTTGCATGATATTACATAGTATGTTCTCAACAACATAAACTACAACATGTCTTTATTTTGCAGGTCTGTTTGTTACTTTGTGGATTTTTTCTAGCTACAAATAGCTTCATCACTTCATGCACTATCCAAAAAACGCCTGCGTATGAAGAAGTCCATGTGCAGACCCACCGACCACATCACAGCCCAATATGCATGGGGCACGAGGGCCCATTCATCGCTGCTTGCAGCTTTAATTAAAACAGGATTTTAGCTGACTTCACTCTGTGTCGCGGTGCTGTCCTCCACTTCCATCATCTCGCACCGATTCATTTTGAAAGAGCGACTATGGAGGTACTTCTATGTCTTTATTGTGCAATCAAACAGAATAGGTTTGCAATCAAAAAATAGATTTGAGAACAAAACTATCGACATAGCTATCAAAAAAGTAAAATAAATTTGTGATTAAAATGCCACTCAAAAACTTTTGTTTGCAAATCCAAAAGTTTTGTTTGAGAATAATATCCACAACAATATCCACAGTTAGTAAACGAGAGGGAGTTTGAGAATACAGTGGGAGCGGAGAAGACAGAAAGTCAATGTGCAGGTATGTTTACACATAACTTCTGTCTTAGTAATAGCAAGAATGTTATCTTTCAACTAGTGCATGTAGATTGTTTTTGTTTAACGATCTGTGATGTTGTAATGGCTTAAAAATAGATTTTATTTTGTCATCAACCCATCAGATTCCTGACCTGCAATGCTGGACGAAGTACTAAGATTCTTATGTAAAAGTATCAATACCACAATGTAATAATGCTACAAGTAAATATCCTGCATTTTAAATCCTACTTAAGTAAGTTTAGTGAGTTAAGTGAGTAAATTTAGCTGGTAATACTTCTTGACTCTTACTTAAGTAGAATTTTAAGTGCAGGATTTTTACTTAATTTACGTAATGGAGTATTTTTACATTGCGGTATTGAAACTTTTACTCAAGTAAAGGATCTGAGTACTTCTTCCCACACTGCAGGTCACAGAATCTGATGGGTCACCAAAAACGGTGTAACACCGGCAGTCACTGAACTCCAACTCCAGAATGTGTATTTTCGGAGCAATAGGTCTTCGGAGCAGTGGGCTTTTGTTTGTGGGATGCGCCTTCGGACTATGGGCTTTCAGTCTAATGGGACATTTTTTACTTTTGGAATAATGTGCCCTCAGCCCAGTGGGCTGTCCCCATGACGAGCGAGTGACAAGCTAATTAAGCTAAGCTAGCAGCTACAGGCTGACAAAAAAATATGTATTTTTTAACCCATTACAATATCACAGATTGTTAAACAAAAGCAATCTACATGCACCAGTTCAAACATAACATTCTTGCTATTACTAAGACGGAAGTTATGTGTAAACATACCTGCACACTGATTTTCTGTCTTCTCCATGGACTTCAAAACTCCCCCTCTTGTTTACTAACTGTGGATGTTGCCAAGATGTTGCTCTGATCAACACTGGCCAACAGAGACGTGTCTTACATCTTTCAGTTCAGGTCCCGCCCACAAGATTCAGCTCAACAGCAAGGAAAACCTTTGGATTTGCAAACAAAACTTTTGAATCCACGCACAAAACTCTGAATTTGCAAACAACAATTTTTGATTTGCATTTTAATCACAAATTTATTTTATTTGCAATAAAACATTTGTGATTGCAGTGTTGATAGTTTTGCTCTAAAATCTATTTTTTGATTGTAAACCTATTCTGTTGCTCACAGAGGTACAAAAGAACCTCCATAAGCAATGGCCAGTGGGGAAACTCCAACACTCAGCCAGCCAACCAATGGTGAAGTCACTTACTCACTCATTCGCAACTGTGATTATAGGACTGATCCGTGGCCAGTCCAGCCAAAAACACACATGCAAATATCAGCATTGGTTAGTTTACATGCTAAATGGTGTGATTCTTATTTTTCAACACCACTGCTAACAAAAAACTGCATATTCTTTGCGTGTTAACTACATCTACTAAAAGTTTGTTTACATTGTGTCTTGGTGGTCTTGTCAGTTCAGTCTGCTGGCTCAGCTGACAAACACTTTAACCTGGCCCCTCCTGTAACAAGACTATGAGTCTACAGCTGTGCTAGCTTGAGACTGTATTTAGCTAAATTCTGACATTAGTTTGCTAAAATGCTCAGTTACAATGCCAACATACTTATGTTTAGCAAGTAATGTTTCCCGCATTCACCATCTTAGCATGTTAGAATGCTAATGTACTAATTAGACTTACACAAATTATACAAAGTACAGTTGAGGCTGATGGGAACGACACTGGTTATACACTCATGTTTTGGACAAATTAACATGTTGACCTTAGATGATAGATAGTACTAGATGAAAAGATTAAAAAGGTGATTGCAATTCATCTTGAGGTGAATATGAATGTGTTCCAAATGTGATAGCAATCCATTCAGTAGACACACAAAACCAAAAATGTCAACCTTATAGTGGCTCTAGTGAAAAGTCTGGGGATCACTTAAGTCATTAGGATTCATTGTCTAGGGACCATGAATGTTTGTACAAAATACAATGGCAATCCATCCAATAGTCTGGACCAAAGTGATGGACCGTCAGACCAAAATTGCTATCCACAGAGCCACACTGTTTGGCTTAAAATCCCTTTGATTTTTGATGCCAAAAGAGATGACTAATTTAATTTCAGTTGGAAATGCAGTCAGTACAGTGCAGTCTGTTTCATTTCTGAATCAAAAAGCCATATAAATATTGGGCCTCAACCATGTGGTCAGACAAAGGCAGGCCTACTTGTAAATTCTGAATCCTGTCCTTCAATCTCTGAAACAAAGAAGCAGTGCCAAAAGGCTGCGCTCACAGACTCCATCTCCTACCATGCCCAGCAGTGCCCACCGTTATGCATTGTGCCACCATGAGTGAGAAAGCAGGTTAGTTTGACACTGTGCTTTACAGACTGCCATCCGTATGCACGGAAACAAAGCAACAACAGCTGCCCTCTCCTCCTTTGTGAGACGGTGTTTCTTTCTTTCCCTCTCTCACTATATATATATATATATATATATATATATGTATGTATAGTGAGAGAGGGAAAGAAACACACACACATATATATACATACACACAGAGGTTACATAAGTGCAGTCCATTTACACACACAACCACTTGCATCTCTTTACACCTCTGATGGGTAGATAACTTTGGACACAGCGACAGTCTGCCCCTCGCCATATTACTACCAGACACGTGTATTTGATAACACACACACTGAATTGGCTGATTGCAGAGTCGCCGACTTCTGGCTGGCACTATCTTGCCATTGTCTCTAACCAAAACACCATGGTCACATCCGCCATTTTATTCTCACGTGACGTGACTTCCTCCTGTAGTCATGTCCGCCATTTTGACTCTTGCATGATGTGACTCCCATATTCAAGTCTGCCATCTTGATTCTCGCGTGACGTCATCATCCCAGATCACGCCTGCCATCTTGTAACCCACACACACACACACACGCGCGCATCCGCCTGCACACGACTTTAACTGTGTACAGTTGTTCTATGTATGTTTGCTTAGGTAGTGCCAATTGCAGTACAATGATTTGGCAACTGAAGCATTTGTTACTTTGTTCATTCTTGCTGAGGTTAAAAAGAAGTCTTCTGTGATTATTATGTTTACTTATTGTGATAAGAGGCTGATTGAGAGAGTCAGAACTCGAACTCAAACCTTCTTCGTTCACCTGTGAATGTTGATATCCCTCAGATATTAGCATTCTAAGTGTACTCTTTTATGAGACTACTACTACTCACTGTCTGGTTATTGGTCCCGGTTTCTGGGTGGTTCCCTCTTATCATTAATTCATATTAATAATTTTATTAATTTTAATAATAAATAATTATCTTTGATAGTTATGAATTATTGCTAATAACCATCTGTGCTCCTCCCAACTCAAACATAAATCAAAGGGCTTAATAAATTAAAACTCCAAGCAGTGATGAACGGGCCCTCGTGCCTTCGCGCAAGTCAGGCTGCGGTGCAATCGAAGGGTTTCTGTCACAGGCATGTAGATGTCGTCAGACCTGGGCTGTTTTCAGACAGTGCAAGAAGGAGATAAACATCACTTCCTTTGTCCACTATTTTGCCTGCTGCTGGGGCTGCTTCCCTGAAATTTTGTAGGGGGCGCCATTCAGCCAGTTTGCATCACTGATGGAATATTGTCATGTAGACGTGTTCAGGCCGGGAGTCATATCAAACATGTAAAGTTTGGTGCAGACTGGAGCATTTACAATAAAGTTATAGCAACTTCCTCTGTCATGGCGAAACATCAAATGTCAACGGTGTGAGAATAAGAATTTTCTGAAGGGTGAGACATGTCTGTCTTGCTCACACCTGTGTCATAAAAATTATGCAAGTTTTGGGCCCATTCACTTGAATTTCAATTAGTAAATTGAAAACTCTTGATGAGTTTGTGTGTAAAACAAATTAATTTCCTAATTCCTTTCATCAAGTCTATTTTTAGAAAAGTAAAGACTTTTAACCCACAAGACCTGGTCAAAGTTTGATTGACATGTGTACTGTCAGGTGTGTAGAGACAATAAGTAACTGCAGCTGGACACAGAAAAATACTCATATATTTGAATGGAGAGTGTGAGCGAACCCACACCTTTTTGAACATTTACTGCTTCCACATAGTTTTAGATACAGACTTCATTTGAACTGTAAATGAGTCACGAGACTTTGACCTACAAATCTTGAATTTACATGTTTTTTCTATCTTTTACTGTTTTTGAGATATTAGAGTCTGAGTTTTAAAGTCTTTTCTTGCTCCTCCTGTGATTTTATAATGAGTGTGTATTGCAGAATGTTTCACAGCACTGAGGGAGTGACATCACCAGGAGCAGCTGGAGAGTATTCTTCTTGTGAAATCTCCTCATAAATCCCATGACTTTGGCCAAATCTTACATTAAAAGTCATATTTTAGTAGGAAATGTTTGTGGCGAATCCATTGATACAGGTTTAAAAGTGGTCAGACTTATAGTTTAGATGTCAGAGGCCTCTGTTTGACACAAAGTTCATGCCTCCCCATTGTTTTACATTGTAAGGGTGATGTTGCACTGGAAATGTCAGCTTATAAAATCCAAACTGTTTGAGTTATTACAAAGTTTTTAACAACTTTTTTTCAGCACAGTGTCATAAGTCATGTATTAAAGGTTGAAGCCGATACTATTAATGCCCTCGGAGGAGATAGTGTTTGTTCAGGAGCCAAAATTGAGGAAAAGTCTTATCTTGACGGGCTAATTGCAGACTTCCTGTTGGATTTAGCTCAGGGGTGTCAGTGTCCGATTTGTAGGTCTTGATGATACGAATAATTGAGTTTTGGTTTTTTTGGTTTAATCTCTCTATGACATTCCTATGGGCCGTGGCGGCTATTTTAGTTACATAGGTGGCGCTAGAAAGCACATTTTGGCACTTTTGGGTTAATTTTTACATTTTATCAAATATTTCACCAGACCTGATGTGCGCGCCAAATTTGGTGAGTTTTTGAGCATCTTTAGGGGGTCAAATTTCGGTCTGAAGTAGCGGAATAATAAAAGAAGAAGAAAGAAATAAACACATGAAATACAATAGGGCCTTTGCCCTTTGGGCTCGGTCCCTAATTATGCAGTCTTGAGGAGCAGGACTGTAGTTACTAAAAGTCAAGGGAACTGTATTGTATTAATTGGAGTTCTTGAAAAAAAGCTATCTCTATGGCCTAAAATCTAGCCCAAGAACAGTTTGTGTAAATTGAATGTACAGTATATGTGCTGTGTGTGTTTTCCCTCACACTGTTTTTGCCTCCGTTGGGTTTGTCCAGCTCCCAGGTCGAGGTAGAGATACTGCATTCTGCTGGGGTGAAGGGGGATGCCCTGCCGGTCTGTAGAGCCTCCAGAAGGGTCGTCTTCCCCTGCCTTGGTGGACCGATGACAAGCATCTTCAGCAGTTTACAGGGCTCTGCCTTTCGAAGGTGTGCTCGGAGGAAAGCCAGGACAGATGCAGGACCTGACAAACCAGAGAGGTCAACATTTGTTTTTAGGGATGTTGGAAATTACAACACCAATTAAAGTTGCAACGCTGAACGGGCGTTGAACGGGCCCTCGCGCCTCCGCGCACGTCAGGCTGCGGTGCAATCGAAAGCCTTCTGTCACAGGCATGTAGATGTCTTCAGACCTTGGCTGTTTTCAGACAGTGCAAGAAGGAGATCAACATCACTTCCTTTGTCCACTATTTTGCCTGCTGCTGGGGCTGCTTCCCTGAAATTTTGTAGGGGGCGCTATTCAGCCAGTTTGCATCATTGATGGAATATTGTCATGTAGACGTTTTCAGGCCAGCAGTCTTATCAGTTTTGGGTCCATTCACTTGAATTTCAAATAGTAAATTGAAAACTCTTGATGAGTTTGTGTGTAAAACAAATTAATTTCCTAATTTTCATCAAGTCTATTTTTAGAAAAGTAAAGACTTTTAACCCACATGACCTGGTCAAAGTTTGATTGAAATGTGTACTGTCAGATGTGTAGAGACAATAAGTAACTGCAACTGGACACAGAAAAATACTCATATATTTGAATGGAGAGTGTGAGCGAATCACTAGGTGCTTGGGCCCTAATAAAGGAAAAACTGCAGTACAGAGCTACAAATTTTAATTTTGATGTTATTTTTCTACAGCACTTTATCACTTAACTGTCACCCTCACTCCATTTTTTCCCTTCCCCTCATAGGTCATCCCCACTACTGAATTATACATATAAAATCTATAATTATTGTAAAATAAATGATAATAACACTAAACTTCATACAAAGTTTGTATATAATGTACTGTACCTTTATAGACCTTTCGGCTCAACCGCCCCCCCCCCCCCCCCCACCCCCACCCCTCCTATTCTCTCTCTCCCTCTCTCAGTTGGAGAGGAGAATGTTTGAGTATTCTTCTTGTGAAATCTCCTCATAAATCCTATGACTTTGGCCAAAAATTACATTAAAAATCATGTATTTTAGTAGGAAATTTCATGGCGAATCCATTGATACAGGTTTAAAAGTGGTCAGACTTATAGTTTAGATGTCAGAAGCCTCTGTTTGACACAAAGTCCATGCCTCCCCCATTGTTTTACATTGTAAGGGGTACATTTGATGTGATGTTTTTTTTTTCAGCACAGTGTCATAAGTCATTTATGGAAGTTTGAAGACGATACCATTAACACCCTTGGAGGAGATATTTTGAAAGGCTAATTGCAGACTTCCTGTTAGCTTTAGCTCAGGGGTGACAGTGTATAATTTGTAGGTCTTGATGAGACAAATAATTGAGTTTTGATCTCCTCACGACATTCCTACGGACCGTGGCCTGATGTGCGTGCCAAATTTGGTGAATTTTTGAGCATGTTTAAGGGGTCAAATTTAGGGTTTAAGTGACGTAATAAAAAAGAAAGAAAGAAAGAAAGAAAGAAAGAAAGAAAGAAAGAAACACAGGAAATACCTGTCTATAGTTTCTAATTACCAAGAAACTACAGACAGGTGCCACCACTGCAACAAACCAAATACACCATTACATTTACCCAAGTACTGTACTTAAGTTCACTTTTTACTTACTCCACTTGAGTATTTACATTTTTATACTACTTCATACTTCTGCCCCCTACATTTCAGGAAAATGTACAGTTTTTGATTTTCACTCCACTACATTTACCTGACTGCTGTAATTACTAATCACTTTGCAAATTAAGATTTTATACAATAACTATAATCAAGTATGAATTACATAAAAGCATTGTTACAGATGAAACTGACTAAAGTGGCAAAAATGAAGTAAGAAACGTCAAGAAATACAAGTGCACAGATGATCTGACAGGTTGTAAACAAACTTCCACGTGACTAATTTATTTATAAGAGAAAACACAGGTGAATAGTAACAATGATTCCCCAAACAGTCTGTTGTCAACATCCATCACAGTTTACAGACCCACTTCCTGCTTCAACTTTGACCCACTGTACTCACTGTTGTTGTGTGTACATAGTTTTCCTGCACAATGACCGACTACTAACAACATTTCAGGTGCACTCACTTTCAGTCTCACCTCCAAATAAAGTGCTTTAGATAATCTGGATAAACTGGTGGTTTGTTTGCAACCTTTCTGATCATCTGACTGCTTGTGTTTCTTGCCCCATTTCCTACCATATGTTGTGCTTCTTTTTAGTGATGTCATAGTGTTCCCAGATTGCAGCTCTTAACTTGATGAGTACAGTTTTATCATATCTGATAGAAATGATGGCCCAAGCTATAATAATGACCCAAAGCCAAATTACCCAAATAGTGAATTGTACAGTACAGTACCTTCTTTTCTTACTTCCTGGGGGACATTAGTAATGGGGAGATCTTCGATGTCCAGCTGCCACAGGTTGGAGAGCTGACCGAGCTCTGCTGGAAGCTCCCGGATTCCAGGATTACTGTTTCCAGACAGGGGAGAAAAACATGGGTCAGACAGGATGCTCAAACCTACCTACCATCCAAATGGCTTTGTCAGTTTTGATTAACTTAACTAATCAAATGGTTCCCAATTTTAATAAATACAATTAACTAGATCTCATGATCTTCATTGGGAGAAGCCCACAAGGGTCCCTAAACCCCACTTTGAGAACCACTCGGATCTGCTGCCAAAGTGTTGTTTGGCAGCAACTGGAAAATGTGAATCCATGACTTCTTGAACAATTATATCATTCTGAGGGACTGTGTGAGAGCGGAGCAATTTGCTCCTTGTATAAAACAGCTGCAAACAGCTGCAGCAGGAGGACTGATCCCATACCCAGCGGTGGTTCCCGGGGGCTGAATTTTTCTGGGTGGCCAACCAAAGAAAATGTATACCTTTAGTTAAAATTTGTTCT